>NW_026869997.1:0-34189 GCF_020882245.1 Rhopalosiphum padi
TTGTATATATATATATAAGAGGTAAAGAAGAAAAGTATTAGTTATTTTATATTAATAATATTAATTTGATTAAAATAATTAATTTAAGTAATTATATTTAAAAACAGAAACTAATAAATTGTATTAAAATTTAGATTTAAAATTTAAATAGTATTATAATTAAAAAATATTAGAATTAAAGTTAAAATAATTAATTTAAGTAATTATATTTAAAAAACAGAAACTAATAAATTGTATTAAAATTTAGATTTAAAATTTAAATAGTATTATAATTAAAAAATATTAGAATTAAAGTTAAAATAATTCAGTTAATTATTTAAATTTTGATTTAATTTATTTATTTAAAATTTATAATATTATAAAACCGTATTATTTTAATTTTACTAATAATTATAATTTATTTTGTTATAAAATTTTATTTAATTAAAAAGATACATGAAATTTTTTGATTGTTAATAATTTCTTAAAGGATTTTAATTATTCTCAGTATTAAGTATTAAATATTAAAGAAATTTAGATTTAATTATTAATTTAAGTATAAACTAAATATGTGCCAGCAGTTGCGGTTAAACATAATATACAAATAAAATAGTTTGGTTATTAGTATTAAATATAATTTATAATTTAATTTTTTTTTTAAAAAGTAAAATTTAATTAAATATTATTATTATAATTATTTTATTCTATTAAATTTTATTTAAAACTAGGATTAGATACCCTATTATAAAAATTTAAATTAATTTACTAAAAAATTAATAGTTATGTTCTTTAAATTTAAAAAATTTGGCGGTATTTTAGTCTTATTAGAGGAACCTGTTTATTAATTGATAATCCACGATTAATTTTACTTATTTAATTAATTCATATATCGCTGTCATGAATATATTAAAAAATTTATTTTCTTTATTTATTATTATAATTTATGTTAAGTCAAGATGTGGTTTATAAATAAGAATATAATGGGTTACATTAAATTTTATTTTTGGATTTTAAATGAAAATTAAAATGAAATTGGATTTAATAGTAAATTTATTTATTTTGTTAATATGAAGAAAGATCTAAAATATGTACATATTGCCCGTCATTCTTATTAAAAATAAGACAAGTCGTAACAAAGTAAATGTACTGGAAAGTGTATTTAGAAAGATTAAATAAATATCTAAATTTAAGTATATCATTTACAATGATAAGATGTTGTTAAACTTTATTTAAATTTATTTTATTAATATAATAATTTTTATTTGATTTTTTATAAAAATAATTTATTTATTTAAGGTTTTAGTATTTATTAAAAATTAATTTATAGATTTATAGTTTAATAGTATTGTGAAAGAAATAATTAAATTTATAAAAGAATTAATTTAGTACCTTTTGTATCAGGGTTGATTAAAATTTTTAATTTTTTTTTAAATTCTCAAAATTTATAGAGTTAATTTTATTATTAATTTATTGTGTTATAAATATTTATAAAATAATATTAGTTTTGAAATTTAATTCGTTATATTATATTTAGTTATTTAAGATTTAAATTTAATTTAAAATTTTAAAAGTTATTTTGATTTTGTTGATTAATATTTTAAATTTAAATTATTTTAGGGATAAGCTTGAAATTTTTATATAATAATTTATTTATTTTAATAATTTATAGGAATAGAAATTTTTATTTAAGTTTGTAAAAATTTATTATTTATTTATTTTTAATTTATTATAAATTATTTATTATTAATATTAAATTTTATTAATGAATATTTAATTAATAGTAATAATGATTAAATTAGTATAATTTACATTTATAAATTATGAATTCGGCAAAAATTATTTTCATCTGTTTAACAAAAACATTGTATTAAGTTTAATTTAATATAGGATCTGCTCAATGATTTATTAAATAGCTGCAGTATTTTGACTGTGCAAAGGTAGCATAATAATTAGTCTTTTAATTGAGGACTTGTATGAAAGATTTGATGAGAAATAAACTTTATTATTTATATAATTAAAATTTTATTTTTAAGTAAAAAAGCTTAAATTATTTAAAGGGACGATAAGACCCTATAAAACTTTATAAATTTTAATTTTAATTTTTTTGGTTTTATAAATATTTTATTTTTATAATTTATTTTATTGGGGTGATAAAAAAAATTAATAAACTTTTTTTAAAATTTAACATTATTTAATGAATTTTTGAATTAAAATTTTTAATTAAAGGAAAAAGTTACTTTAGGGATAACAGCGTAATTAATTTTTTAAGTCCAAATTTAAAAATTAGTTTGCGACCTCGATGTTGAATTAAGATTAATCTTAGGTGCAAAATTTTAAGTATTAGGTCTGTTCGACCTTTAAATTCTTACATGATTTGAGTTCAAACCGGTGTAAGCCAGGTTGGTTTCTATCTTTTAAAAATTAATTTGTTTTAGTACGAAAGGATTAAATAATTAAATTAAATTTTTATTAAATGAATAAAAATAATTTAACTATTTTGGCAGATAATTGTGTTAAATTTAGAATTTAATTATATAATTTTTATTATAGATAGTAATTTTTATATTTGTTATAATTATTAATTTTTTGATTTTATTTTTAATAGTTTTTATAAGAGTTGCTTTTTTTACTTTATTAGAGCGTAAAGTTTTAGGTTATATTCAATTACGTAAAGGTCCGAATAAGTTTTTGATTAAAGGTATTTTTCAACCTATAGGTGATGGGTTAAAATTATTTTTTAAAGAAGTTAATTATCCGAGTAATATAAATTTTTTTATTTTTATAATTTCTCCTTTATTGGGTTTATTAATTTCAATTTTTTTTTGATTTATTTATCCTTATATTGGTATGAACTATATTATAGGATTTGGTTTAATTTATATATTTTGTTGTTCAAGTTTAATAGTTTATATTTTTTTAATAATTAGATGATCTTCGAATTCTAATTATTCAGTTTTAGGTATAATTCGGTTTATTTCTCAAATGATTTCATATGAAGTTAGAATAATAATTATTATTATAAATTTAATATTTTTAATTAATAGTTTTAATTTAAATGATTTTTATATCTATCAAATTAATTTAAAATTTTTTTTTTTTCTTTTTTTTTTGTTTATTTTATTATTAATTAGATTTTTAGCTGAAATAAATCGTTCTCCTTTTGATTTTTCTGAGGGTGAATCAGAATTAGTTTCTGGATTTAATATTGAATTTAGAAGTTTATCTTTTATTTTTATTTTTATATCTGAATATATAAGAATTATATTTATAGGGATACTATTATGTGAAATGTTTTTTGGTTTGATAATAAATAAATTTTATTTAAATATTTTTATTTTGATTTTTATATTTATAGTTATTTGATTACGTGGGTTTTTACCACGATTTCGTTATGATAAATTAATATATTTAGTTTGGAAATTAATTTTACCTTTGTCTTTATTTTTATTTGTCTTTAATTTTTCTATTAAATTATTTAACTTATATCATTAATTTAAGTATTAAGTTAATAGAATTAAATTCTATTTTTTATTTTCAAAATAAATATTTTAAATAAATTAATTAACTAAATTAATAATTTATCTCATAACTTTATGATATAAAAGTTAATGAAAAAGTAAGAAAAATAAATTGTTGTAAAAATTTGCCCTGTTGTAATAAATGGGTATTCAACTGGTTGTATCCCAATTCAGGTTAAAATAAAAAATGTTATAATAAATATTCAGAATAAAAATTTATTTAATGGGTAAAATTTATTTCTTAAAAAATTTTTATTGTTTAATATAGGTAAGATTAATAAAATTAAAATTGAAAGTATTAAAGCAATAACCCCTCCTAATTTATTAGGGATTGCTCGTAAAATTGAATAAGAAAATAAAAAATATCATTCTGGTTGAATGTGATTTGGTGTAATTATTGAATTTGCTATAATAAAATTATTGTGATCATTTAGTAGGTATGGAAAAATTAAAGCTAAAATAAAAAATATTCATATAAATATGATTAATCCAATTAAATCTTTAATTAGAAAATATGGAGAAAAAGTAATTTTATCAAAATTTCTATTAATTCCTAGTGGATTATTAGAACCTGTTAAATGAAGAAAGAATAAGTGAATAAAAGTAAATAAAATAATAATAAATGGTAAAATAAAATGGATTGAGAAAAATCGTGTTAATGTAGCATTATTAATTGAGAATCCCCCTCAAATTCAAATAACAATTGAATTTCCTAAATAAGGAATTGCTGATAATAAATTTGTGATTACTGTTGCCCCCCAAAATGATATTTGTCCTCATGGTAATACATAACCTACAAATGCTGTTATTATTGTTAATAATAATAAAATTACTCCAATAATTCATGTTATTTTAAAGTTGAAAGAATTTATATAGATACCTCGTCTAATATGAATATAAATTATAATAAAAAATATAGAAGCCCCATTTGCATGGAAAGATCGGATTAATCATCCAAAGTTAATATTTCGATTTATATTAATAATTCTTTGAAAAGCTAAATTAATATCTGTTTTATAATGGAAGGCTAAAAATAATCCTGTTAAAATTTGATTAATTAAACAAATTATTAATAAAGATCCAAAATTTCATATAAAACTAATTCTAGCTGGTGTAGGTAAATTTAATATTGGGGATAAAGTTTTTAGTATATTTTTTTTCATTAATTATTTTTTTGTCGAATTGGTCCTTTATTAATTTTTAGTATTCAAATAATTAAAATTAATATAAAAAAAAGGATTAAGATAATTAAATAAATTATTAAATTATTTGGTATTATGAATATATTTAATAAATTAAAATTATCTTCAAATATAAATTTATTTTCATAATTGAAATTTTCAAGATTGAGATTTAATTTTAAATAAAAGATTAACATTAAAATTAATGTTAATTTATAAATTATAATTTTATAATTTTTATTAATATTTAATTCATTAAAAGCAATTCTTGAAATATATAAAAAAATAATTATTAATCCTCCAATGTATAAGATAAATACTATAAATGAAATTCATGCTGTTTTAGTAATTATATTAATTATTAATGTTAAAGTTATAGTTTGAATTAAAATGATTAAGTTTGATCTAATTGGTGATTTTATTATAGTTAATAAAATTGCTATGGTTAAATTAGTTAATAAAATAAATTTTAAAATTCAGTATATATTTTAATTAAAATATTAATTTTGGAGATTAATGATAATATGTATATATTTATACTGATTTATTTTAAATAATTTTATAATTTTGATTTACAATATCAATGTTTTTTTTAAACTATTAAAATGATAAATTTATTTATTTTAGTATTAATATTTATATTATTTTCTGGAGTTTTATTTTATATTTTTAATTTTAATCATTTATTAATAATACTTTTAGGATTAGAATATTTATTATTAATTTTATCTTTATTATTTTTATTAAATTTAATAATATTTATTAAACAATATGTTTTATTATTAATTTTTTTTATTTTTTGTATTAGTGAAAGAGTTTTAGGTTTAACAATTTTGATTTTAATAGTTCGTATATATGGTAATGATTACTTAAAGTCATTAATAATTTTACAATGTTAATAATTTTAATATTAATTTTATTTAGTATGATTTTTTTTAGTCTTAATTTTAAAAGATGATGATTAGCCCAGAATTTTTTTTTTTTTTTTTTTTTTTTTTATATATTTCAAGATACCTATGTTTAATTATTTTTTAAATGTTAGTTATTTATTTGGTATAGATATATTTTCTTATTTGATATTTATATTAGGTGTTTGAATTATTAGATTAGTTTATATTTCTAGATTTAGTCTTAAGAATAATTATTTAAAGTATTTTAATTTTTTAATATTTATTTTTATTATTATTTTTTATTTTTGTTTTTTTAGAAATAATTTTATTTTATTTTATATTTTTTATGAAATTAATTTAATTCCTGTTATTATTTTAATTTATGGTTGAGGTTATCAATATGAGCGTTTTAAGGCTGGTTTTTATTTATTTATTTATATAATTTTTTTTTCTTTACCTTTTTTTTCTTGTTTATTGAGTTTAAATAATTTTAATTTTATATTTATATATTATTATGATTACTTATATAATTTAAATTTTTATTATTATTTATTTTTAATAATAATTTTTTTAGTTAAGATACCTTTATTTATATTTCATATTTGACTTCCAAAGGCTCATGTTGAGGCTCCTATTAGTGGTTCAATAATTTTAGCTGGGATTATATTAAAATTAGGTGGTTTTGGTATTTATCATGTTTTAATATTAGTTTTTAAAGTTAACTTAAAATTTAATTATTTATTTATTTCTTTATGTTTATTAGGTATATTGGTTTTAAGATTAGTTTGTTTTTTTCAGAGAGACTTAAAAATTTTGATTGCTTATTCTTCTGTTGTTCATATAGCTTTAGTAATTATTGGGTTTTTAACTTTAAATAATTGTGGTTATTTTGGTTCATTAATTTTAATATTTGGCCATGGTTTATGTTCTTCTGGTTTATTTTGTTTAAGAAATATTTGTTATTTACGTTTTAAAAGTCGAAGTTTATTTTTAAATAAGGGTTTAATTAATATTTATCCTGTTTTATCATTTTGGTGATTTTTATTATGTTCTTCAAATATATCTTTTCCCCCATCTTTAAATTTATTTGGTGAATTATTTTTATTAATTAGTTTAATAATTTGATTAGATTATTTTTATATATTATATTTTTTAATTATAATTTTAATATTTTTATATAGTTTATATTTATATTTATATACTCAATATGGTAAATTATTTTTTAATATAAATTATTTAGTTTATATTAATTTAAGAGAATATATATTATTATTTATGCATTGAGTTCCATTAAATTTAATTTTTTTAATTATAGAATTATTTTGTTATTTAAATAGTTTATTTAAAATATTAATTTGTGGAATTAAAGATTATATTTTTATATTTAAATAATTAAATTTAATTTTTTTTTTTTTTTTTTTTTTTTTTTATTTTATTTTATTTGTAGTTTTTTTTATTATAGGTTTATTAATGATTTATTTTGATAAATTTTATTTTATTGAATATATATTTTTTTTTTTTAATTCTTGTATAGTTTTATATGTTATTTTAATAGATTGAATATCTTTAATATTTATTTCTTTTGTTTTTTTAATTTCTTCTATAATTTTATTATATAGTATAGAATATATAAATTATGATTTTAATAAGAGTCGATTTTTAATATTAATAAATTTTTTTATTATATTTATATTTTTTTTGGTTATTAGTCCTAATTTGATTAGAATTTTATTAGGTTGGGATGGTTTAGGGATGGTTTCTTTTTGTTTAGTTGTTTTTTATCAAAATAAAAAATCTTATAGTTCAGGTTTAGTAACAGTTATTTTAAATCGTTTAGGTGATTTATTTATTATTATATCTATAATTTGAATATTAAATTTTGGTTCTTGAAATTTTATTTTAATTGATTATTATGTTAATTTAAATTATTTATTTTTTATTATATTGATAATTATAATAGCTTCTTTAACTAAGAGAGCTCAGATTCCTTTTTCTTCTTGACTTCCTTTAGCTATAGCAGCCCCTACTCCTGTTTCTTCATTAGTTCATTCTTCTACTTTAGTTACTGCTGGTATTTACTTAATAATTCGTTTTAATGAAATTTTTTTAAATTTTTCTTTTTTAAATTATTTAATAGTAATTTCTTGTTTGACAATATTAATAGCTGGTTTGAATGCAATTTTTGAATTTGATTTAAAGAAAATTATTGCTTTTTCTACTTTAAGACAAATAAGATTTATATTTATAATTTTATGTTTAGGTAAAATTGATATATGTTTTTTTTATTTATTAATACATGCTTTATTTAAATCTATAATATTTTTAAGAGCTGGGATTTTAATTTTAAATATAAATAATAATCAAGATATTCGTAAAATGGGTGGTTTAATTGATTATTTACCTTTTTGTGGTTTAATTTTTATATTTACTTTAATGTCTTTATGTGGTTTTCCTTTTTTTTGTAGTTTTTATTCAAAGGATTTAATTTTTGAATATTTTTTAATAATAAATTTAAATTTTTTTTTTTTTTTTTTTTTTTTTATTTTCTTTTTTTTTAACTTTTTTTTATTCTATTCGTGTAATTTATTATTTAATAATAATAAATTTTTCTATATATAATTATATAATAATTGTTAAATTTGAAAGAAAAATTTTGATTATTAGAATAATATTTATTAGATTTATTATAATTTTTTTTGGTTCTTTTTTTATATGATTGATATTTTATAAGTTTGATTTAATTTTATTAGAATTTAAATTTAAAATTTTAAGAGTTTTAATTTTATTTTTTAGAATTTGATTTTTTTTTGAACTTAATAATTTTTTATTTTCTATAAGTTATTTTATTTCTTTATTTAATGTTTTTTTTTTTGGTATAATATGAAATTTATTATTTTTTAAGGTTAATTTTTTTTTAAATAATTTTCTTTATGTTGGTTTTTTTTCTTTAAAAGTTTTCGAGGTTGGTTGAATTGAATATAATTTAAATAGAGGTTTAATTTTTTTTTTTAAAAAATTAATTTTATTTAGTCAAAATATTTTTTTAAATAGTTATAAGGTTTATATTTTATTATTTTTTTTATGATTTTTAATTATTTTATTTTTTAATTATTAAATTTGAATAGCTTAATTATAGAGCATTATATTGAAGATATAAAGGTAAATTTAAATTTTTTAAATAATTTTAAAAATTTTATTTTTTAAAAAAAAAGTTTTATTTTGAAATAAAGACTAAATCTTAGTTAAGGTTATTTTTGTGTTTTTAAAAAAAGGTAAAATTTTGATTTAATTTTAATTTTTTTTTATGGTAAGGTAGCTACCTTTGCAAATTTTTAAAAATTTTATTTTTTAAAAAAAAAGTTTTATTTTGAAATAAAGACTAAATCTTAGTTAAGGTTATTTTTGTGTTTTTAAAAAAAGGTAAAATTTTGATTTAATTTTAATTTTTTTTTATGGTAAGGTAGCTACCTTTGCAAATTTTTAAAAATTTTATTTTTTAAAAAAAAAGTTTTATTTTGAAATAAAGACTAAATCTTAGTTAAGGTTATTTTTGTGTTTTTAAAAAAAGGTAAAATTTTGATTTAATTTTAATTTTTTTTTATGGTAAGGTAGCTACCTTTGCAAATTTTTAAAAATTTTATTTTTTAAAAAAAAAGTTTTATTTTGAAATAAAGACTAAATCTTAGTTAAGGTTATTTTTTTGTTTTTAAAAAAAGGTAAAATTTTGATTTAATTTTAATTTTTTTTTATGGTAAGGTAGCTATCTTTGCAAATTTTTAAAAATTTTATTTTTTAAAAAAAAAGTTTTATTTTGAAATAAAGACTAAATCTTAGTTAAGGTTATTTTTGTGTTTTTAAAAAAAGGTAAAATTTTGATTTAATTTTAATTTTTTTTTATGGTAAGGTAGCTACCTTTGCAAATTTTTAAAAATTTTATTTTTTAAAAAAAAAGTTTTATTTTGAAATAAAGACTAAATCTTAGTTAAGGTTATTTTTTTGTTTTTAAAAAAAGGTAAAATTTTGATTTAATTTTAATTTTTTTTTATGGTAAGGTAGCTACCTTTGCAAATTTTTAAAAATTTTATTTTTTAAAAAAAAAGTTTTATTTTGAAATAAAGACTAAATCTTAGTTAAGGTTATTTTTGTGTTTTTAAAAAAAGGTAAAATTTTGATTTAATTTTAATTTTTTTTTATGGTAAGGTAGCTACCTTTGCAAATTTTTAAAAATTTTATTTTTTAAAAAAAAAGTTTTATTTTGAAATAAAGACTAAATCTTAGTTAAGGTTATTTTTTTGTTTTTAAAAAAAGGTAAAATTTTGATTTAATTTTAATTTTTTTTTATGGTAAGGTAGCTATCTTTGCAAATTTTTAAAAATTTTATTTTTTAAAAAAAAAGTTTTATTTTGAAATAAAGACTAAATCTTAGTTAAGGTTATTTTTGTGTTTTTAAAAAAAGGTAAAATTTTGATTTAATTTTAATTTTTTTTTATGGTAAGGTAGCTACCTTTGCAAATTTTTAAAAATTTTATTTTTTAAAAAAAAAGTTTTATTTTGAAATAAAGACTAAATCTTAGTTAAGGTTATTTTTGTGTTTTTAAAAAAAGGTAAAATTTTGATTTAATTTTAATTTTTTTTTATGGTAAGGTAGCTACCTTTGCAAATTTTTAAAAATTTTATTTTTTAAAAAAAAAGTTTTATTTTGAAATAAAGACTAAATCTTAGTTAAGGTTATTTTTGTGTTTTTAAAAAAAGGTAAAATTTTGATTTAATTTTAATTTTTTTTTATGGTAAGGTAGCTACCTTTGCAAATTTTTAAAAATTTTATTTTTTAAAAAAAAAGTTTTATTTTGAAATAAAGACTAAATCTTAGTTAAGGTTATTTTTGTGTTTTTAAAAAAAGGTAAAATTTTGATTTAATTTTAATTTTTTTTTATGGTAAGGTAGCTACCTTTGCAAATTTTTAAAAATTTTATTTTTTAAAAAATTATTTATAAATAATATATTATTTTTATATTGAAAATATAATGTTTTATTTTAAACTAATAAATATTTAAAGATTAAACATTAATAATGCTTTAAAAGATAGTTAGCAGCTTCTTTTTTAAAAATCTTTTTAATTGGAATTTTTTTTTCAATATTATTATTAACAGTAATAAACCTCTATTTTGGTTTCAATTAAAAATAAGGATTAAAAAAATCTATTATTAAGTCGAAATTAATATGTAATTTATTACTTCTTATTTAAGATAAATTATAAAATAATTTTTAAAAGCAAATTAAATGTTATAAATTTTAACTATTATCCTTTAAATTTTTCAATTTAATGATCCAAATTTTCATTCATAAAAAATAGTAATAATTATAAATATAAAAAAAATAATAAACATTAAATTAAAGTAAATTATGTTTGAAATCTTAAAGTTTAAAATTATTGGTATAATAATTGAAATTTCGATATCAAAAATTAAAAAAATAATTGCAATTAAATAAAAATTTAATGAAAATGGGATTCGTGATTTATTAAATGGGTCAAAACCACATTCAAAGGGTGCTGACTTATTATAATTAAATTTTATTTTTATATTAATTATAATTATTAGTATAAAAAGAATTATTAAAATAATAAATATTACAATTATTGAAATTAAATTTAATATAATTATTTTATTTAAATTTTAAACTTTTTGATTGGAAATCAAATATACTAATTTATATTAATAAAATTAATTATTTCATCAATAAAAAGTTATATAAAGAAATAGTCAAATGATATCAATAAAATGTCAATATCAAGCTCCTAATTCAAATCTGATATGATGAATATGAGAAAAGTGAAGTTTAATTATTCGTATAAGATTGATAATTAAAAAAATTGTTCCGATAATTACATGTAAACCATGAAATCCTGTTGCTATATAAAAAGAAGAACCAAAAATTGAATCTGAGAATGTAAATGTAGCTTGTTTATATTCTAATATTTGAAGTATTAGAAAGTAGATACTTAAAATAATTGTTAAATTTATAAAAATGATAGTTTTTTTTTTAGAATTATTAAGTAAGTAAAGATGAGCTAAAGTAACAGTAAAACTTGATGTTAATAAAATAATTGTATTTAATAAAGGAATTAATAATGGATTGAAAAATATAATATTTTTTGGTGGTCAATTTAGTCCTAGTTCAATTGATGGTGCTAAAGAATTGTGTAGAAAATTTCAAAAAAAAGAAATAAATAAAAATATTTCAGAGATAATAAATAAGATTATTCTAAATTTGATTAAATTTATAATATAAAAATTATGATTACCTTGAAATGTTCTTTCTCGAATTACATCTCGTCATCATAAGATAGAAATACTAATAATTATTAGTAGATTAAATAATGATATTATATTTATTTTAAAATTTATAATTATAATATTAGAAATTATTAAATTAAATGTATTAAATGCTATTAAGATAGGTCATGGACTTAATCTTAAAATAAAATATGGTTGATTAATTTTTATCATTATTCACTAGAGTATAAAGATGAAAGAATTGAGAATACATAACTTTGAATTAAAGCTACGCATAATTCAAAAATTATTATAAATATTTGAATAAAAATAATAATAATTATAAGTGAATTAAAATTTAATAGAGTTATTAATAAATGTCCTGCAATTAAATTAGCTGTTAAACGAATAGAAAGAGATATTGGTCGAATAATAATTCTTATTGTTTCAATAATTGTTATTAATGGGGCTAGGTAAATTGGTGTATTTAAAGGAATCAAGTGTGCAATTATATTTTTAGTGTTTTTACAAGTTGACAAAATAATAAAAAATATTCAAAATGGAATAGCTAAAGTAACAGAAAATACTATATGACTTGATGATGAAAAAATATATGGGAATAAGCTAAAAAAATTATTAAGTAGAATAAATATAAAAAGTGAAATAAATAAAAATGCAGGAGATTTAGTTTTTTTTATTTTATAAAGTATTAGTATTTCATTGTTTAGTATATTAAATATTTTAAATAATAATCAGTTTATTCGATTTGGTAAGATTCATAAAAAGTTTGGTATAAATAAAATGATTAAAAGAGTTCTGATTCAATTTATTTCTAAATTAAAAATTGTTGTTGATGGGTCAAAAATATTAAATAAATTTGTTGTAATTTTTTATGTTATTTTTTTTAAAAAAATTAATTTTTAAGTTTTTAATAAAATTAAAATATAGTAAGTTTATGATTACATAAAATGTAGAAAAAAAAAATAAGAATAAAATTAATCAATTAATTGGTGCTATTTGAGGAATTAAGTGATATTAATAAATAATTTTAATTTGACAAATTAATGTTATGCTTTAACTAATCTCTTTCATTAGAAGTAATTGCTAATTTACTATATTTTGATTTAAGAGATCATTACTTTGCTTTTCAGTCATCTAATGAATTAAAAATTTTTAATTCAATAAATAAATTTATTTAAATTAATTGATTCAATTTGAATAGGTATAAATCTGTGATTAATACCACAAATTTCTGAGCATTGTCCAAAGTATATTCCTGGTCGATTTATAAAAAGATTAATTTGATTTATTCGTCCTGGGATTGCATCAATTTTAATAGCTAAACTTGGAATTGTTCATGAATGAATTACATCGTCTGACGAAATTAAGAGTCGAATATTAAATTTAAATGGGATAATAGTTTTATTATCTACTTCAATTAATCGAAAATTTTCTTTATTTAATTCATTTATTATATAAGATTCAAATTCAATATTTGAAAAATCTGAATATTCATATGATCAGAATCATTGATGACCAAAAATTTTAATTGTTAAAATTGGGCATTTAATTTCATCTATTAAGTATAGTAGGTGAAGTGAAGGTATAGCAATAAAAATTAAAATAATTGGTGGAGTTGTAGTTCAGATAAATTCAATTATTTGATTTTCAGAGATTTTAATATTAATAAATTTATTTTTTATAATAAAAATTATTATATAAGTAATTGTTGTTATAATTATAATAATAATGAAAATTGTATGATCGTGAAAAAAAATTAATTGTTCTATTAGTGGTGAATTACTATTTTGAAATCTTAGTTTTATTCAAGTTATAATTTCTAAAAAAAGATTATTCTTTATAAATGAATTTTAAGTTCATTGCATATAGTTTCTGCCATATTAGAAATTAATAATTAGAGGTAATTCTGAATATGAATGTTCTAAGGGTGGTAAATTATGAATTCATTCAATAGAATTTCTTAAATTTAATTTAAAAATAGTTGTTTTTTTTAAAAAAATTCTATTTCAAATACAATAAATTAAAATAATAATTCTAAATGTTGAAATTATTGAACCAATTGATGAAATTATATTTCATAGTAAAAAATTATTTGGGTAATCTGTGTATCGTCGAGGTATACCATTTAAACCTAAAAAATGTTGGGGGAAGAAAGTTATATTTACCCCAATAAATATTAAAATGAATTGAATTTTTAAAATAAAATTATTTATTGAAAATCCAGTGAAAATTGGGAATCAATGAATTAAACTAGCAATAATAGCAAATACAATTCCTATTGATAATACATAGTGGAAATGAGCTACTACATAGTAAGTATCGTGAAGAATGATATCAATAGATGAATTAGCAAGAATTACTCCTGTCAATCCTCCAATTGTGAATAAAAAAATAAAACCTAAAGATCAAATTGTGGAAGGTGAAAAATTAATTTTAGATCCATAAATAGTAGCTAATCATCTAAAAATTTTAATTCCTGTTGGAATTGCAATAATTATAGTTGCTGATGTAAAATATGCTCGTGTATCAACGTCTATTCCAATTGTAAATATATGATGTGCTCATACAATAAATCCTAATAATCCAATAGTTAGTATAGCATAGATTATACTAATATTACCGAATGTTTCGTTTTTATTACTTTCTTGACTAATAATATGTGAAATTAATCCAAATCCGGGTAAAATTAAAATATATACTTCTGGATGTCCAAAAAATCAGAATAAATGTTGATAAAGAATTGGATCTCCTCCTCCTGCAGGGTCAAAGAATGATGTATTTAAATTACGATCAGTAAGAAGTATAGTAATTGCACCAGCTAAAACAGGTAAGGATAAAATTAATAATATAGCTGTAATTAAAATTGATCAAGGGAATAATGGAATTTGATTTAATTTTATATTATTAGGTATTATATTTAAAATTGTACAAATAAAATTAATTGCTCCTAAAATTGATGAGATTCCTGCTAAATGTAGAGAAAAAATTGTTAAATCAACTGAAATATTATTATGAGCAATATTATTAGATAAAGGGGGATAAATTGTTCATCCTGTTCCTGTTCCGTTATTAATTATAAAACTACAAATTATTATTATTAATGAAGGAGGTAATAATCAAAATCTAATATTATTTAATCGTGGGAATGATATATCAGGGCATCCTATTATTATAGGAATTAATCAATTTCCAAAACCACCAATAACAATTGGTATAGTTATAAAAAAAATTATAATAAAAGCGTGAATTGTAACAATTACATTATATAATTGATTATTATTAATAATTGAATTAATTTGACTTAGTTCTAGTCGAATTAAGATTCTAAGGGATGAACCAATTATACCTGATCAAATACCAAATAAAAAATATAAAGTTCCAATATCTTTATGATTAGTTGAAAAGATTCATTTTATAGATAAAATGGCTGATAATAGGTTATAAATTGTAAATTTATATATAGATTTAAAAAATCTTTTTATCAATAACTTTATATTCAAATTCTATGATATTAAATTGCAAATTTAAAGGTATTAATTATTTTAATTAAGGTTTAAAAAAAAATATTTTTAATTTTGAAGATTAATAGTTTAATTTAACTTAAAACCTTAATAAATAAATAAATAACTAAAAAATAATCTAAAGAAGTTAATAAATATTAATAAGTTGTAATTATTTTTTTTTAATTGAAGATATCATTTATTGAATAAGTTAAAATTAAATAATATGAAATAAGTTATTTTAATATAAAAATATAAATTTAAAATTGTTAATATAATTAATATTATTATAATTAAATATAAATTATTATAAATTAAGTTTTTGATTAATATTCATTTTATTAAAAACCCAATTATAGGTGGTAATCCTATAATTGAAAAAATTAATATTATTAAATTTAGTTTAAAGAAAAAATTTAAATTAAAAAATTTTATTTGATTAATATAATTAATATTATAATTATTTAAAATTTTAATAATTAAAAAATTTAAAATTGAGTAAATTAAAAAATAATTGATTCATAATTTATTATTTATTAAAATTGCAAATAGTATTCATGTTGAATTATTGATTGAAGATATTGCTAAGATTTTACGTATAGAATTTTGATTTATTCCAAAAATTGAGTTTATTGAAATTAAAATAATTAAGAAAATTAAATTTTTATCAATATTTAGATATGAAATTAAAACAAATGGGGAAATTTTTTGTCAAGTTATTATTAATAGGCATGAAAATCAATTTAATCCTTCTATTATTGAAGGTAATCATAAGTGAAAAGGTATTAATCTTAATTTTATTAATAGTGGTAAAATAATTAAAATATTACTATTATTTATAAAAAAAAAATTTTTATTAATTAAGAAAATTAATAATAAAATTGAAGCAAAAGCTTGAATTAAGAAATATTTTATTGTAGCTTCAATAGAGTAAATTGATGATTTAAAATTTAAAATAGGAATAATTGAGAATAAGTTTAATTCTAACCCTATTCATATTGAAAGTCAATTAGATGCTGAAATTGATATTAAAGTTCTAAATATTAATATAATTAAAAATATTATTTTTGTTAAATTTAAATTTATCAGAAAAAAGAATATTATTCTATATTTGAAGTATGAATCCAAAAGCTTAATTTAGCTTATTTTTCTAATTTACTTATACTTAAGTGTTTATGCATATAAATTTTTGAAATTTATGGATTAGTTTAATTCTTAAAGTATAATAAAAGTATATATAATACATGATTTACTCTATCAAAGTAACCCTTTTTCAGGCATTTTATTTTTAAAATATTATTTAATAAAAAAATGTTTATTGGTTTATAAATGTATTAGAAAAAATATCAGAAAATTTTTTAAAAAAAAATATTTTAATGAGGCATGACGTTTCTATTTATCTGAAAAGGGGGGCTATGCCCCTCCAAAAAAAAAAAGAAGGAAGAAGAGTATATAGAGGATTTATAAATATGTATAGTAGTATACATATATAGACTTCATATGTATATAGTATATATATATAATATAAATATACATCTATATAGCTTATATATTTATATATATATATATATATATATATATAAATCCTTATATGATGTTAATAATCTATACATTTAATATATATATATATATATATTAATATATAAATCCTTATATGAATATATATAGATATTTATTGTATATATATATATAAGAGGTAAAGAAGAAAAGTATTAGTTATTTTATATTAATAATATTAATTTGATTAAAATAATTAATTTAAGTAATTATATTTAAAAACAGAAACTAATAAATTGTATTAAAATTTAGATTTAAAATTTAAATAGTATTATAATTAAAAAATATTAGAATTAAAGTTAAAATAATTAATTTAAGTAATTATATTTAAAAAACAGAAACTAATAAATTGTATTAAAATTTAGATTTAAAATTTAAATAGTATTATAATTAAAAAATATTAGAATTAAAGTTAAAATAATTCAGTTAATTATTTAAATTTTGATTTAATTTATTTATTTAAAATTTATAATATTATAAAACCGTATTATTTTAATTTTACTAATAATTATAATTTATTTTGTTATAAAATTTTATTTAATTAAAAAGATACATGAAATTTTTTGATTGTTAATAATTTCTTAAAGGATTTTAATTATTCTCAGTATTAAGTATTAAATATTAAAGAAATTTAGATTTAATTATTAATTTAAGTATAAACTAAATATGTGCCAGCAGTTGCGGTTAAACATAATATACAAATAAAATAGTTTGGTTATTAGTATTAAATATAATTTATAATTTAATTTTTTTTTAAAAAGTAAAATTTAATTAAATATTATTATTATAATTATTTTATTCTATTAAATTTTATTTAAAACTAGGATTAGATACCCTATTATAAAAATTTAAATTAATTTACTAAAAAATTAATAGTTATGTTCTTTAAATTTAAAAAATTTGGCGGTATTTTAGTCTTATTAGAGGAACCTGTTTATTAATTGATAATCCACGATTAATTTTACTTATTTAATTAATTCATATATCGCTGTCATGAATATATTAAAAAATTTATTTTCTTTATTTATTATTATAATTTATGTTAAGTCAAGATGTGGTTTATAAATAAGAATATAATGGGTTACATTAAATTTTATTTTTGGATTTTAAATGAAAATTAAAATGAAATTGGATTTAATAGTAAATTTATTTATTTTGTTAATATGAAGAAAGATCTAAAATATGTACATATTGCCCGTCATTCTTATTAAAAATAAGACAAGTCGTAACAAAGTAAATGTACTGGAAAGTGTATTTAGAAAGATTAAATAAATATCTAAATTTAAGTATATCATTTACAATGATAAGATGTTGTTAAACTTTATTTAAATTTATTTTATTAATATAATAATTTTTATTTGATTTTTTATAAAAATAATTTATTTATTTAAGGTTTTAGTATTTATTAAAAATTAATTTATAGATTTATAGTTTAATAGTATTGTGAAAGAAATAATTAAATTTATAAAAGAATTAATTTAGTACCTTTTGTATCAGGGTTGATTAAAATTTTTAATTTTTTTTTAAATTCTCAAAATTTATAGAGTTAATTTTATTATTAATTTATTGTGTTATAAATATTTATAAAATAATATTAGTTTTGAAATTTAATTCGTTATATTATATTTAGTTATTTAAGATTTAAATTTAATTTAAAATTTTAAAAGTTATTTTGATTTTGTTGATTAATATTTTAAATTTAAATTATTTTAGGGATAAGCTTGAAATTTTTATATAATAATTTATTTATTTTAATAATTTATAGGAATAGAAATTTTTATTTAAGTTTGTAAAAATTTATTATTTATTTATTTTTAATTTATTATAAATTATTTATTATTAATATTAAATTTTATTAATGAATATTTAATTAATAGTAATAATGATTAAATTAGTATAATTTACATTTATAAATTATGAATTCGGCAAAAATTATTTTCATCTGTTTAACAAAAACATTGTATTAAGTTTAATTTAATATAGGATCTGCTCAATGATTTATTAAATAGCTGCAGTATTTTGACTGTGCAAAGGTAGCATAATAATTAGTCTTTTAATTGAGGACTTGTATGAAAGATTTGATGAGAAATAAACTTTATTATTTATATAATTAAAATTTTATTTTTAAGTAAAAAAGCTTAAATTATTTAAAGGGACGATAAGACCCTATAAAACTTTATAAATTTTAATTTTAATTTTTTTGGTTTTATAAATATTTTATTTTTATAATTTATTTTATTGGGGTGATAAAAAAAATTAATAAACTTTTTTTAAAATTTAACATTATTTAATGAATTTTTGAATTAAAATTTTTAATTAAAGGAAAAAGTTACTTTAGGGATAACAGCGTAATTAATTTTTTAAGTCCAAATTTAAAAATTAGTTTGCGACCTCGATGTTGAATTAAGATTAATCTTAGGTGCAAAATTTTAAGTATTAGGTCTGTTCGACCTTTAAATTCTTACATGATTTGAGTTCAAACCGGTGTAAGCCAGGTTGGTTTCTATCTTTTAAAAATTAATTTGTTTTAGTACGAAAGGATTAAATAATTAAATTAAATTTTTATTAAATGAATAAAAATAATTTAACTATTTTGGCAGATAATTGTGTTAAATTTAGAATTTAATTATATAATTTTTATTATAGATAGTAATTTTTATATTTGTTATAATTATTAATTTTTTGATTTTATTTTTAATAGTTTTTATAAGAGTTGCTTTTTTTACTTTATTAGAGCGTAAAGTTTTAGGTTATATTCAATTACGTAAAGGTCCGAATAAGTTTTTGATTAAAGGTATTTTTCAACCTATAGGTGATGGGTTAAAATTATTTTTTAAAGAAGTTAATTATCCGAGTAATATAAATTTTTTTATTTTTATAATTTCTCCTTTATTGGGTTTATTAATTTCAATTTTTTTTTGATTTATTTATCCTTATATTGGTATGAACTATATTATAGGATTTGGTTTAATTTATATATTTTGTTGTTCAAGTTTAATAGTTTATATTTTTTTAATAATTAGATGATCTTCGAATTCTAATTATTCAGTTTTAGGTATAATTCGGTTTATTTCTCAAATGATTTCATATGAAGTTAGAATAATAATTATTATTATAAATTTAATATTTTTAATTAATAGTTTTAATTTAAATGATTTTTATATCTATCAAATTAATTTAAAATTTTTTTTTTTTCTTTTTTTTTTGTTTATTTTATTATTAATTAGATTTTTAGCTGAAATAAATCGTTCTCCTTTTGATTTTTCTGAGGGTGAATCAGAATTAGTTTCTGGATTTAATATTGAATTTAGAAGTTTATCTTTTATTTTTATTTTTATATCTGAATATATAAGAATTATATTTATAGGGATACTATTATGTGAAATGTTTTTTGGTTTGATAATAAATAAATTTTATTTAAATATTTTTATTTTGATTTTTATATTTATAGTTATTTGATTACGTGGGTTTTTACCACGATTTCGTTATGATAAATTAATATATTTAGTTTGGAAATTAATTTTACCTTTGTCTTTATTTTTATTTGTCTTTAATTTTTCTATTAAATTATTTAACTTATATCATTAATTTAAGTATTAAGTTAATAGAATTAAATTCTATTTTTTATTTTCAAAATAAATATTTTAAATAAATTAATTAACTAAATTAATAATTTATCTCATAACTTTATGATATAAAAGTTAATGAAAAAGTAAGAAAAATAAATTGTTGTAAAAATTTGCCCTGTTGTAATAAATGGGTATTCAACTGGTTGTATCCCAATTCAGGTTAAAATAAAAAATGTTATAATAAATATTCAGAATAAAAATTTATTTAATGGGTAAAATTTATTTCTTAAAAAATTTTTATTGTTTAATATAGGTAAGATTAATAAAATTAAAATTGAAAGTATTAAAGCAATAACCCCTCCTAATTTATTAGGGATTGCTCGTAAAATTGAATAAGAAAATAAAAAATATCATTCTGGTTGAATGTGATTTGGTGTAATTATTGAATTTGCTATAATAAAATTATTGTGATCATTTAGTAGGTATGGAAAAATTAAAGCTAAAATAAAAAATATTCATATAAATATGATTAATCCAATTAAATCTTTAATTAGAAAATATGGAGAAAAAGTAATTTTATCAAAATTTCTATTAATTCCTAGTGGATTATTAGAACCTGTTAAATGAAGAAAGAATAAGTGAATAAAAGTAAATAAAATAATAATAAATGGTAAAATAAAATGGATTGAGAAAAATCGTGTTAATGTAGCATTATTAATTGAGAATCCCCCTCAAATTCAAATAACAATTGAATTTCCTAAATAAGGAATTGCTGATAATAAATTTGTGATTACTGTTGCCCCCCAAAATGATATTTGTCCTCATGGTAATACATAACCTACAAATGCTGTTATTATTGTTAATAATAATAAAATTACTCCAATAATTCATGTTATTTTAAAGTTGAAAGAATTTATATAGATACCTCGTCTAATATGAATATAAATTATAATAAAAAATATAGAAGCCCCATTTGCATGGAAAGATCGGATTAATCATCCAAAGTTAATATTTCGATTTATATTAATAATTCTTTGAAAAGCTAAATTAATATCTGTTTTATAATGGAAGGCTAAAAATAATCCTGTTAAAATTTGATTAATTAAACAAATTATTAATAAAGATCCAAAATTTCATATAAAACTAATTCTAGCTGGTGTAGGTAAATTTAATATTGGGGATAAAGTTTTTAGTATATTTTTTTTCATTAATTATTTTTTTGTCGAATTGGTCCTTTATTAATTTTTAGTATTCAAATAATTAAAATTAATATAAAAAAAAGGATTAAGATAATTAAATAAATTATTAAATTATTTGGTATTATGAATATATTTAATAAATTAAAATTATCTTCAAATATAAATTTATTTTCATAATTGAAATTTTCAAGATTGAGATTTAATTTTAAATAAAAGATTAACATTAAAATTAATGTTAATTTATAAATTATAATTTTATAATTTTTATTAATATTTAATTCATTAAAAGCAATTCTTGAAATATATAAAAAAATAATTATTAATCCTCCAATGTATAAGATAAATACTATAAATGAAATTCATGCTGTTTTAGTAATTATATTAATTATTAATGTTAAAGTTATAGTTTGAATTAAAATGATTAAGTTTGATCTAATTGGTGATTTTATTATAGTTAATAAAATTGCTATGGTTAAATTAGTTAATAAAATAAATTTTAAAATTCAGTATATATTTTAATTAAAATATTAATTTTGGAGATTAATGATAATATGTATATATTTATACTGATTTATTTTAAATAATTTTATAATTTTGATTTACAATATCAATGTTTTTTTTAAACTATTAAAATGATAAATTTATTTATTTTAGTATTAATATTTATATTATTTTCTGGAGTTTTATTTTATATTTTTAATTTTAATCATTTATTAATAATACTTTTAGGATTAGAATATTTATTATTAATTTTATCTTTATTATTTTTATTAAATTTAATAATATTTATTAAACAATATGTTTTATTATTAATTTTTTTTATTTTTTGTATTAGTGAAAGAGTTTTAGGTTTAACAATTTTGATTTTAATAGTTCGTATATATGGTAATGATTACTTAAAGTCATTAATAATTTTACAATGTTAATAATTTTAATATTAATTTTATTTAGTATGATTTTTTTTAGTCTTAATTTTAAAAGATGATGATTAGCCCAGAATTTTTTTTTTTTTTTTTTTTTTTTTTATATATTTCAAGATACCTATGTTTAATTATTTTTTAAATGTTAGTTATTTATTTGGTATAGATATATTTTCTTATTTGATATTTATATTAGGTGTTTGAATTATTAGATTAGTTTATATTTCTAGATTTAGTCTTAAGAATAATTATTTAAAGTATTTTAATTTTTTAATATTTATTTTTATTATTATTTTTTATTTTTGTTTTTTTAGAAATAATTTTATTTTATTTTATATTTTTTATGAAATTAATTTAATTCCTGTTATTATTTTAATTTATGGTTGAGGTTATCAATATGAGCGTTTTAAGGCTGGTTTTTATTTATTTATTTATATAATTTTTTTTTCTTTACCTTTTTTTTCTTGTTTATTGAGTTTAAATAATTTTAATTTTATATTTATATATTATTATGATTACTTATATAATTTAAATTTTTATTATTATTTATTTTTAATAATAATTTTTTTAGTTAAGATACCTTTATTTATATTTCATATTTGACTTCCAAAGGCTCATGTTGAGGCTCCTATTAGTGGTTCAATAATTTTAGCTGGGATTATATTAAAATTAGGTGGTTTTGGTATTTATCATGTTTTAATATTAGTTTTTAAAGTTAACTTAAAATTTAATTATTTATTTATTTCTTTATGTTTATTAGGTATATTGGTTTTAAGATTAGTTTGTTTTTTTCAGAGAGACTTAAAAATTTTGATTGCTTATTCTTCTGTTGTTCATATAGCTTTAGTAATTATTGGGTTTTTAACTTTAAATAATTGTGGTTATTTTGGTTCATTAATTTTAATATTTGGCCATGGTTTATGTTCTTCTGGTTTATTTTGTTTAAGAAATATTTGTTATTTACGTTTTAAAAGTCGAAGTTTATTTTTAAATAAGGGTTTAATTAATATTTATCCTGTTTTATCATTTTGGTGATTTTTATTATGTTCTTCAAATATATCTTTTCCCCCATCTTTAAATTTATTTGGTGAATTATTTTTATTAATTAGTTTAATAATTTGATTAGATTATTTTTATATATTATATTTTTTAATTATAATTTTAATATTTTTATATAGTTTATATTTATATTTATATACTCAATATGGTAAATTATTTTTTAATATAAATTATTTAGTTTATATTAATTTAAGAGAATATATATTATTATTTATGCATTGAGTTCCATTAAATTTAATTTTTTTAATTATAGAATTATTTTGTTATTTAAATAGTTTATTTAAAATATTAATTTGTGGAATTAAAGATTATATTTTTATATTTAAATAATTAAATTTAATTTTTTTTTTTTTTTTTTTTTTTTTTTATTTTATTTTATTTGTAGTTTTTTTTATTATAGGTTTATTAATGATTTATTTTGATAAATTTTATTTTATTGAATATATATTTTTTTTTTTTAATTCTTGTATAGTTTTATATGTTATTTTAATAGATTGAATATCTTTAATATTTATTTCTTTTGTTTTTTTAATTTCTTCTATAATTTTATTATATAGTATAGAATATATAAATTATGATTTTAATAAGAGTCGATTTTTAATATTAATAAATTTTTTTATTATATTTATATTTTTTTTGGTTATTAGTCCTAATTTGATTAGAATTTTATTAGGTTGGGATGGTTTAGGGATGGTTTCTTTTTGTTTAGTTGTTTTTTATCAAAATAAAAAATCTTATAGTTCAGGTTTAGTAACAGTTATTTTAAATCGTTTAGGTGATTTATTTATTATTATATCTATAATTTGAATATTAAATTTTGGTTCTTGAAATTTTATTTTAATTGATTATTATGTTAATTTAAATTATTTATTTTTTATTATATTGATAATTATAATAGCTTCTTTAACTAAGAGAGCTCAGATTCCTTTTTCTTCTTGACTTCCTTTAGCTATAGCAGCCCCTACTCCTGTTTCTTCATTAGTTCATTCTTCTACTTTAGTTACTGCTGGTATTTACTTAATAATTCGTTTTAATGAAATTTTTTTAAATTTTTCTTTTTTAAATTATTTAATAGTAATTTCTTGTTTGACAATATTAATAGCTGGTTTGAATGCAATTTTTGAATTTGATTTAAAGAAAATTATTGCTTTTTCTACTTTAAGACAAATAAGATTTATATTTATAATTTTATGTTTAGGTAAAATTGATATATGTTTTTTTTATTTATTAATACATGCTTTATTTAAATCTATAATATTTTTAAGAGCTGGGATTTTAATTTTAAATATAAATAATAATCAAGATATTCGTAAAATGGGTGGTTTAATTGATTATTTACCTTTTTGTGGTTTAATTTTTATATTTACTTTAATGTCTTTATGTGGTTTTCCTTTTTTTTGTAGTTTTTATTCAAAGGATTTAATTTTTGAATATTTTTTAATAATAAATTTAAATTTTTTTTTTTTTTTTTTTTTTTTTATTTTCTTTTTTTTTAACTTTTTTTTATTCTATTCGTGTAATTTATTATTTAATAATAATAAATTTTTCTATATATAATTATATAATAATTGTTAAATTTGAAAGAAAAATTTTGATTATTAGAATAATATTTATTAGATTTATTATAATTTTTTTTGGTTCTTTTTTTATATGATTGATATTTTATAAGTTTGATTTAATTTTATTAGAATTTAAATTTAAAATTTTAAGAGTTTTAATTTTATTTTTTAGAATTTGATTTTTTTTTGAACTTAATAATTTTTTATTTTCTATAAGTTATTTTATTTCTTTATTTAATGTTTTTTTTTTTGGTATAATATGAAATTTATTATTTTTTAAGGTTAATTTTTTTTTAAATAATTTTCTTTATGTTGGTTTTTTTTCTTTAAAAGTTTTCGAGGTTGGTTGAATTGAATATAATTTAAATAGAGGTTTAATTTTTTTTTTTAAAAAATTAATTTTATTTAGTCAAAATATTTTTTTAAATAGTTATAAGGTTTATATTTTATTATTTTTTTTATGATTTTTAATTATTTTATTTTTTAATTATTAAATTTGAATAGCTTAATTATAGAGCATTATATTGAAGATATAAAGGTAAATTTAAATTTTTTAAATAATTTTAAAAATTTTATTTTTTAAAAAAAAAGTTTTATTTTGAAATAAAGACTAAATCTTAGTTAAGGTTATTTTTGTGTTTTTAAAAAAAGGTAAAATTTTGATTTAATTTTAATTTTTTTTTATGGTAAGGTAGCTACCTTTGCAAATTTTTAAAAATTTTATTTTTTAAAAAAAAAGTTTTATTTTGAAATAAAGACTAAATCTTAGTTAAGGTTATTTTTGTGTTTTTAAAAAAAGGTAAAATTTTGATTTAATTTTAATTTTTTTTTATGGTAAGGTAGCTACCTTTGCAAATTTTTAAAAATTTTATTTTTTAAAAAAAAAGTTTTATTTTGAAATAAAGACTAAATCTTAGTTAAGGTTATTTTTGTGTTTTTAAAAAAAGGTAAAATTTTGATTTAATTTTAATTTTTTTTTATGGTAAGGTAGCTACCTTTGCAAATTTTTAAAAATTTTATTTTTTAAAAAAAAAGTTTTATTTTGAAATAAAGACTAAATCTTAGTTAAGGTTATTTTTTTGTTTTTAAAAAAAGGTAAAATTTTGATTTAATTTTAATTTTTTTTTATGGTAAGGTAGCTATCTTTGCAAATTTTTAAAAATTTTATTTTTTAAAAAAAAAGTTTTATTTTGAAATAAAGACTAAATCTTAGTTAAGGTTATTTTTGTGTTTTTAAAAAAAGGTAAAATTTTGATTTAATTTTAATTTTTTTTTATGGTAAGGTAGCTACCTTTGCAAATTTTTAAAAATTTTATTTTTTAAAAAAAAAGTTTTATTTTGAAATAAAGACTAAATCTTAGTTAAGGTTATTTTTTTGTTTTTAAAAAAAGGTAAAATTTTGATTTAATTTTAATTTTTTTTTATGGTAAGGTAGCTACCTTTGCAAATTTTTAAAAATTTTATTTTTTAAAAAAAAAGTTTTATTTTGAAATAAAGACTAAATCTTAGTTAAGGTTATTTTTGTGTTTTTAAAAAAAGGTAAAATTTTGATTTAATTTTAATTTTTTTTTATGGTAAGGTAGCTACCTTTGCAAATTTTTAAAAATTTTATTTTTTAAAAAAAAAGTTTTATTTTGAAATAAAGACTAAATCTTAGTTAAGGTTATTTTTTTGTTTTTAAAAAAAGGTAAAATTTTGATTTAATTTTAATTTTTTTTTATGGTAAGGTAGCTATCTTTGCAAATTTTTAAAAATTTTATTTTTTAAAAAAAAAGTTTTATTTTGAAATAAAGACTAAATCTTAGTTAAGGTTATTTTTGTGTTTTTAAAAAAAGGTAAAATTTTGATTTAATTTTAATTTTTTTTTATGGTAAGGTAGCTACCTTTGCAAATTTTTAAAAATTTTATTTTTTAAAAAAAAAGTTTTATTTTGAAATAAAGACTAAATCTTAGTTAAGGTTATTTTTGTGTTTTTAAAAAAAGGTAAAATTTTGATTTAATTTTAATTTTTTTTTATGGTAAGGTAGCTACCTTTGCAAATTTTTAAAAATTTTATTTTTTAAAAAAAAAGTTTTATTTTGAAATAAAGACTAAATCTTAGTTAAGGTTATTTTTGTGTTTTTAAAAAAAGGTAAAATTTTGATTTAATTTTAATTTTTTTTTATGGTAAGGTAGCTACCTTTGCAAATTTTTAAAAATTTTATTTTTTAAAAAAAAAGTTTTATTTTGAAATAAAGACTAAATCTTAGTTAAGGTTATTTTTGTGTTTTTAAAAAAAGGTAAAATTTTGATTTAATTTTAATTTTTTTTTATGGTAAGGTAGCTACCTTTGCAAATTTTTAAAAATTTTATTTTTTAAAAAATTATTTATAAATAATATATTATTTTTATATTGAAAATATAATGTTTTATTTTAAACTAATAAATATTTAAAGATTAAACATTAATAATGCTTTAAAAGATAGTTAGCAGCTTCTTTTTTAAAAATCTTTTTAATTGGAATTTTTTTTTCAATATTATTATTAACAGTAATAAACCTCTATTTTGGTTTCAATTAAAAATAAGGATTAAAAAAATCTATTATTAAGTCGAAATTAATATGTAATTTATTACTTCTTATTTAAGATAAATTATAAAATAATTTTTAAAAGCAAATTAAATGTTATAAATTTTAACTATTATCCTTTAAATTTTTCAATTTAATGATCCAAATTTTCATTCATAAAAAATAGTAATAATTATAAATATAAAAAAAATAATAAACATTAAATTAAAGTAAATTATGTTTGAAATCTTAAAGTTTAAAATTATTGGTATAATAATTGAAATTTCGATATCAAAAATTAAAAAAATAATTGCAATTAAATAAAAATTTAATGAAAATGGGATTCGTGATTTATTAAATGGGTCAAAACCACATTCAAAGGGTGCTGACTTATTATAATTAAATTTTATTTTTATATTAATTATAATTATTAGTATAAAAAGAATTATTAAAATAATAAATATTACAATTATTGAAATTAAATTTAATATAATTATTTTATTTAAATTTTAAACTTTTTGATTGGAAATCAAATATACTAATTTATATTAATAAAATTAATTATTTCATCAATAAAAAGTTATATAAAGAAATAGTCAAATGATATCAATAAAATGTCAATATCAAGCTCCTAATTCAAATCTGATATGATGAATATGAGAAAAGTGAAGTTTAATTATTCGTATAAGATTGATAATTAAAAAAATTGTTCCGATAATTACATGTAAACCATGAAATCCTGTTGCTATATAAAAAGAAGAACCAAAAATTGAATCTGAGAATGTAAATGTAGCTTGTTTATATTCTAATATTTGAAGTATTAGAAAGTAGATACTTAAAATAATTGTTAAATTTATAAAAATGATAGTTTTTTTTTTAGAATTATTAAGTAAGTAAAGATGAGCTAAAGTAACAGTAAAACTTGATGTTAATAAAATAATTGTATTTAATAAAGGAATTAATAATGGATTGAAAAATATAATATTTTTTGGTGGTCAATTTAGTCCTAGTTCAATTGATGGTGCTAAAGAATTGTGTAGAAAATTTCAAAAAAAAGAAATAAATAAAAATATTTCAGAGATAATAAATAAGATTATTCTAAATTTGATTAAATTTATAATATAAAAATTATGATTACCTTGAAATGTTCTTTCTCGAATTACATCTCGTCATCATAAGATAGAAATACTAATAATTATTAGTAGATTAAATAATGATATTATATTTATTTTAAAATTTATAATTATAATATTAGAAATTATTAAATTAAATGTATTAAATGCTATTAAGATAGGTCATGGACTTAATCTTAAAATAAAATATGGTTGATTAATTTTTATCATTATTCACTAGAGTATAAAGATGAAAGAATTGAGAATACATAACTTTGAATTAAAGCTACGCATAATTCAAAAATTATTATAAATATTTGAATAAAAATAATAATAATTATAAGTGAATTAAAATTTAATAGAGTTATTAATAAATGTCCTGCAATTAAATTAGCTGTTAAACGAATAGAAAGAGATATTGGTCGAATAATAATTCTTATTGTTTCAATAATTGTTATTAATGGGGCTAGGTAAATTGGTGTATTTAAAGGAATCAAGTGTGCAATTATATTTTTAGTGTTTTTACAAGTTGACAAAATAATAAAAAATATTCAAAATGGAATAGCTAAAGTAACAGAAAATACTATATGACTTGATGATGAAAAAATATATGGGAATAAGCTAAAAAAATTATTAAGTAGAATAAATATAAAAAGTGAAATAAATAAAAATGCAGGAGATTTAGTTTTTTTTATTTTATAAAGTATTAGTATTTCATTGTTTAGTATATTAAATATTTTAAATAATAATCAGTTTATTCGATTTGGTAAGATTCATAAAAAGTTTGGTATAAATAAAATGATTAAAAGAGTTCTGATTCAATTTATTTCTAAATTAAAAATTGTTGTTGATGGGTCAAAAATATTAAATAAATTTGTTGTAATTTTTTATGTTATTTTTTTTAAAAAAATTAATTTTTAAGTTTTTAATAAAATTAAAATATAGTAAGTTTATGATTACATAAAATGTAGAAAAAAAAAATAAGAATAAAATTAATCAATTAATTGGTGCTATTTGAGGAATTAAGTGATATTAATAAATAATTTTAATTTGACAAATTAATGTTATGCTTTAACTAATCTCTTTCATTAGAAGTAATTGCTAATTTACTATATTTTGATTTAAGAGATCATTACTTTGCTTTTCAGTCATCTAATGAATTAAAAATTTTTAATTCAATAAATAAATTTATTTAAATTAATTGATTCAATTTGAATAGGTATAAATCTGTGATTAATACCACAAATTTCTGAGCATTGTCCAAAGTATATTCCTGGTCGATTTATAAAAAGATTAATTTGATTTATTCGTCCTGGGATTGCATCAATTTTAATAGCTAAACTTGGAATTGTTCATGAATGAATTACATCGTCTGACGAAATTAAGAGTCGAATATTAAATTTAAATGGGATAATAGTTTTATTATCTACTTCAATTAATCGAAAATTTTCTTTATTTAATTCATTTATTATATAAGATTCAAATTCAATATTTGAAAAATCTGAATATTCATATGATCAGAATCATTGATGACCAAAAATTTTAATTGTTAAAATTGGGCATTTAATTTCATCTATTAAGTATAGTAGGTGAAGTGAAGGTATAGCAATAAAAATTAAAATAATTGGTGGAGTTGTAGTTCAGATAAATTCAATTATTTGATTTTCAGAGATTTTAATATTAATAAATTTATTTTTTATAATAAAAATTATTATATAAGTAATTGTTGTTATAATTATAATAATAATGAAAATTGTATGATCGTGAAAAAAAATTAATTGTTCTATTAGTGGTGAATTACTATTTTGAAATCTTAGTTTTATTCAAGTTATAATTTCTAAAAAAAGATTATTCTTTATAAATGAATTTTAAGTTCATTGCATATAGTTTCTGCCATATTAGAAATTAATAATTAGAGGTAATTCTGAATATGAATGTTCTAAGGGTGGTAAATTATGAATTCATTCAATAGAATTTCTTAAATTTAATTTAAAAATAGTTGTTTTTTTTAAAAAAATTCTATTTCAAATACAATAAATTAAAATAATAATTCTAAATGTTGAAATTATTGAACCAATTGATGAAATTATATTTCATAGTAAAAAATTATTTGGGTAATCTGTGTATCGTCGAGGTATACCATTTAAACCTAAAAAATGTTGGGGGAAGAAAGTTATATTTACCCCAATAAATATTAAAATGAATTGAATTTTTAAAATAAAATTATTTATTGAAAATCCAGTGAAAATTGGGAATCAATGAATTAAACTAGCAATAATAGCAAATACAATTCCTATTGATAATACATAGTGGAAATGAGCTACTACATAGTAAGTATCGTGAAGAATGATATCAATAGATGAATTAGCAAGAATTACTCCTGTCAATCCTCCAATTGTGAATAAAAAAATAAAACCTAAAGATCAAATTGTGGAAGGTGAAAAATTAATTTTAGATCCATAAATAGTAGCTAATCATCTAAAAATTTTAATTCCTGTTGGAATTGCAATAATTATAGTTGCTGATGTAAAATATGCTCGTGTATCAACGTCTATTCCAATTGTAAATATATGATGTGCTCATACAATAAATCCTAATAATCCAATAGTTAGTATAGCATAGATTATACTAATATTACCGAATGTTTCGTTTTTATTACTTTCTTGACTAATAATATGTGAAATTAATCCAAATCCGGGTAAAATTAAAATATATACTTCTGGATGTCCAAAAAATCAGAATAAATGTTGATAAAGAATTGGATCTCCTCCTCCTGCAGGGTCAAAGAATGATGTATTTAAATTACGATCAGTAAGAAGTATAGTAATTGCACCAGCTAAAACAGGTAAGGATAAAATTAATAATATAGCTGTAATTAAAATTGATCAAGGGAATAATGGAATTTGATTTAATTTTATATTATTAGGTATTATATTTAAAATTGTACAAATAAAATTAATTGCTCCTAAAATTGATGAGATTCCTGCTAAATGTAGAGAAAAAATTGTTAAATCAACTGAAATATTATTATGAGCAATATTATTAGATAAAGGGGGATAAATTGTTCATCCTGTTCCTGTTCCGTTATTAATTATAAAACTACAAATTATTATTATTAATGAAGGAGGTAATAATCAAAATCTAATATTATTTAATCGTGGGAATGATATATCAGGGCATCCTATTATTATAGGAATTAATCAATTTCCAAAACCACCAATAACAATTGGTATAGTTATAAAAAAAATTATAATAAAAGCGTGAATTGTAACAATTACATTATATAATTGATTATTATTAATAATTGAATTAATTTGACTTAGTTCTAGTCGAATTAAGATTCTAAGGGATGAACCAATTATACCTGATCAAATACCAAATAAAAAATATAAAGTTCCAATATCTTTATGATTAGTTGAAAAGATTCATTTTATAGATAAAATGGCTGATAATAGGTTATAAATTGTAAATTTATATATAGATTTAAAAAATCTTTTTATCAATAACTTTATATTCAAATTCTATGATATTAAATTGCAAATTTAAAGGTATTAATTATTTTAATTAAGGTTTAAAAAAAAATATTTTTAATTTTGAAGATTAATAGTTTAATTTAACTTAAAACCTTAATAAATAAATAAATAACTAAAAAATAATCTAAAGAAGTTAATAAATATTAATAAGTTGTAATTATTTTTTTTTAATTGAAGATATCATTTATTGAATAAGTTAAAATTAAATAATATGAAATAAGTTATTTTAATATAAAAATATAAATTTAAAATTGTTAATATAATTAATATTATTATAATTAAATATAAATTATTATAAATTAAGTTTTTGATTAATATTCATTTTATTAAAAACCCAATTATAGGTGGTAATCCTATAATTGAAAAAATTAATATTATTAAATTTAGTTTAAAGAAAAAATTTAAATTAAAAAATTTTATTTGATTAATATAATTAATATTATAATTATTTAAAATTTTAATAATTAAAAAATTTAAAATTGAGTAAATTAAAAAATAATTGATTCATAATTTATTATTTATTAAAATTGCAAATAGTATTCATGTTGAATTATTGATTGAAGATATTGCTAAGATTTTACGTATAGAATTTTGATTTATTCCAAAAATTGAGTTTATTGAAATTAAAATAATTAAGAAAATTAAATTTTTATCAATATTTAGATATGAAATTAAAACAAATGGGGAAATTTTTTGTCAAGTTATTATTAATAGGCATGAAAATCAATTTAATCCTTCTATTATTGAAGGTAATCATAAGTGAAAAGGTATTAATCTTAATTTTATTAATAGTGGTAAAATAATTAAAATATTACTATTATTTATAAAAAAAAAATTTTTATTAATTAAGAAAATTAATAATAAAATTGAAGCAAAAGCTTGAATTAAGAAATATTTTATTGTAGCTTCAATAGAGTAAATTGATGATTTAAAATTTAAAATAGGAATAATTGAGAATAAGTTTAATTCTAACCCTATTCATATTGAAAGTCAATTAGATGCTGAAATTGATATTAAAGTTCTAAATATTAATATAATTAAAAATATTATTTTTGTTAAATTTAAATTTATCAGAAAAAAGAATATTATTCTATATTTGAAGTATGAATCCAAAAGCTTAATTTAGCTTATTTTTCTAATTTACTTATACTTAAGTGTTTATGCATATAAATTTTTGAAATTTATGGATTAGTTTAATTCTTAAAGTATAATAAAAGTATATATAATACATGATTTACTCTATCAAAGTAACCCTTTTTCAGGCATTTTATTTTTAAAATATTATTTTAATAAAAAAATGTTTATTGGTTTATAAATGTATTAGAAAAAATATCAGAAAATTTTTTAAAAAAAAATATTTTAATGAGGCATGACGTTTCTATTTATCTGAAAAGGGGGGCTATGCCCCTCCAAAAAAAAAAAGAAGGAAGAAGAGTATATAGAGGATTTATAAATATGTATAGTAGTATACATATATAGACTTCATATGTATATAGTATATATATATAATATAAATATACATCTATATAGCTTATATATTTATATATATATATATATATATATATAAATCCTTATATGATGTTAATAATCTATACATTTAATATATATATATATATATTAATATATAAATCCTTATATGAATATATATAGATATTTATTGTATATATATATATAAGAGGTAAAGAAGAAAAGTATTAGTTATTTTATATTAATAATATTAATTTGATTAAAATAATTAATTTAAGTAATTATATTTAAAAACAGAAACTAAA
>NW_026869998.1:0-33494 GCF_020882245.1 Rhopalosiphum padi
TCAGTATTAAGTATTAAATATTAAAGAAATTTAGATTTAATTATTAATTTAAGTATAAACTAAATATGTGCCAGCAGTTGCGGTTAAACATAATATACAAATAAAATAGTTTGGTTATTAGTATTAAATATAATTTATAATTTAATTTTTTTTTAAAAAGTAAAATTTAATTAAATATTATTATTATAATTATTTTATTCTATTAAATTTTATTTAAAACTAGGATTAGATACCCTATTATAAAAATTTAAATTAATTTACTAAAAAATTAATAGTTATGTTCTTTAAATTTAAAAAATTTGGCGGTATTTTAGTCTTATTAGAGGAACCTGTTTATTAATTGATAATCCACGATTAATTTTACTTATTTAATTAATTCATATATCGCTGTCATGAATATATTAAAAAATTTATTTTCTTTATTTATTATTATAATTTATGTTAAGTCAAGATGTGGTTTATAAATAAGAATATAATGGGTTACATTAAATTTTATTTTTGGATTTTAAATGAAAATTAAAATGAAATTGGATTTAATAGTAAATTTATTTATTTTGTTAATATGAAGAAAGATCTAAAATATGTACATATTGCCCGTCATTCTTATTAAAAATAAGACAAGTCGTAACAAAGTAAATGTACTGGAAAGTGTATTTAGAAAGATTAAATAAATATCTAAATTTAAGTATATCATTTACAATGATAAGATGTTGTTAAACTTTATTTAAATTTATTTTATTAATATAATAATTTTTATTTGATTTTTTATAAAAATAATTTATTTATTTAAGGTTTTAGTATTTATTAAAAATTAATTTATAGATTTATAGTTTAATAGTATTGTGAAAGAAATAATTAAATTTATAAAAGAATTAATTTAGTACCTTTTGTATCAGGGTTGATTAAAATTTTTAATTTTTTTTTAAATTCTCAAAATTTATAGAGTTAATTTTATTATTAATTTATTGTGTTATAAATATTTATAAAATAATATTAGTTTTGAAATTTAATTCGTTATATTATATTTAGTTATTTAAGATTTAAATTTAATTTAAAATTTTAAAAGTTATTTTGATTTTGTTGATTAATATTTTAAATTTAAATTATTTTAGGGATAAGCTTGAAATTTTTATATAATAATTTATTTATTTTAATAATTTATAGGAATAGAAATTTTTATTTAAGTTTGTAAAAATTTATTATTTATTTATTTTTAATTTATTATAAATTATTTATTATTAATATTAAATTTTATTAATGAATATTTAATTAATAGTAATAATGATTAAATTAGTATAATTTACATTTATAAATTATGAATTCGGCAAAAATTATTTTCATCTGTTTAACAAAAACATTGTATTAAGTTTAATTTAATATAGGATCTGCTCAATGATTTATTAAATAGCTGCAGTATTTTGACTGTGCAAAGGTAGCATAATAATTAGTCTTTTAATTGAGGACTTGTATGAAAGATTTGATGAGAAATAAACTTTATTATTTATATAATTAAAATTTTATTTTTAAGTAAAAAAGCTTAAATTATTTAAAGGGACGATAAGACCCTATAAAACTTTATAAATTTTAATTTTAATTTTTTTGGTTTTATAAATATTTTATTTTTATAATTTATTTTATTGGGGTGATAAAAAAAATTAATAAACTTTTTTTAAAATTTAACATTATTTAATGAATTTTTGAATTAAAATTTTTAATTAAAGGAAAAAGTTACTTTAGGGATAACAGCGTAATTAATTTTTTAAGTCCAAATTTAAAAATTAGTTTGCGACCTCGATGTTGAATTAAGATTAATCTTAGGTGCAAAATTTTAAGTATTAGGTCTGTTCGACCTTTAAATTCTTACATGATTTGAGTTCAAACCGGTGTAAGCCAGGTTGGTTTCTATCTTTTAAAAATTAATTTGTTTTAGTACGAAAGGATTAAATAATTAAATTAAATTTTTATTAAATGAATAAAAATAATTTAACTATTTTGGCAGATAATTGTGTTAAATTTAGAATTTAATTATATAATTTTTATTATAGATAGTAATTTTTATATTTGTTATAATTATTAATTTTTTGATTTTATTTTTAATAGTTTTTATAAGAGTTGCTTTTTTTACTTTATTAGAGCGTAAAGTTTTAGGTTATATTCAATTACGTAAAGGTCCGAATAAGTTTTTGATTAAAGGTATTTTTCAACCTATAGGTGATGGGTTAAAATTATTTTTTAAAGAAGTTAATTATCCGAGTAATATAAATTTTTTTATTTTTATAATTTCTCCTTTATTGGGTTTATTAATTTCAATTTTTTTTTGATTTATTTATCCTTATATTGGTATGAACTATATTATAGGATTTGGTTTAATTTATATATTTTGTTGTTCAAGTTTAATAGTTTATATTTTTTTAATAATTAGATGATCTTCGAATTCTAATTATTCAGTTTTAGGTATAATTCGGTTTATTTCTCAAATGATTTCATATGAAGTTAGAATAATAATTATTATTATAAATTTAATATTTTTAATTAATAGTTTTAATTTAAATGATTTTTATATCTATCAAATTAATTTAAAATTTTTTTTTTTTCTTTTTTTTTTGTTTATTTTATTATTAATTAGATTTTTAGCTGAAATAAATCGTTCTCCTTTTGATTTTTCTGAGGGTGAATCAGAATTAGTTTCTGGATTTAATATTGAATTTAGAAGTTTATCTTTTATTTTTATTTTTATATCTGAATATATAAGAATTATATTTATAGGGATACTATTATGTGAAATGTTTTTTGGTTTGATAATAAATAAATTTTATTTAAATATTTTTATTTTGATTTTTATATTTATAGTTATTTGATTACGTGGGTTTTTACCACGATTTCGTTATGATAAATTAATATATTTAGTTTGGAAATTAATTTTACCTTTGTCTTTATTTTTATTTGTCTTTAATTTTTCTATTAAATTATTTAACTTATATCATTAATTTAAGTATTAAGTTAATAGAATTAAATTCTATTTTTTATTTTCAAAATAAATATTTTAAATAAATTAATTAACTAAATTAATAATTTATCTCATAACTTTATGATATAAAAGTTAATGAAAAAGTAAGAAAAATAAATTGTTGTAAAAATTTGCCCTGTTGTAATAAATGGGTATTCAACTGGTTGTATCCCAATTCAGGTTAAAATAAAAAATGTTATAATAAATATTCAGAATAAAAATTTATTTAATGGGTAAAATTTATTTCTTAAAAAATTTTTATTGTTTAATATAGGTAAGATTAATAAAATTAAAATTGAAAGTATTAAAGCAATAACCCCTCCTAATTTATTAGGGATTGCTCGTAAAATTGAATAAGAAAATAAAAAATATCATTCTGGTTGAATGTGATTTGGTGTAATTATTGAATTTGCTATAATAAAATTATTGTGATCATTTAGTAGGTATGGAAAAATTAAAGCTAAAATAAAAAATATTCATATAAATATGATTAATCCAATTAAATCTTTAATTAGAAAATATGGAGAAAAAGTAATTTTATCAAAATTTCTATTAATTCCTAGTGGATTATTAGAACCTGTTAAATGAAGAAAGAATAAGTGAATAAAAGTAAATAAAATAATAATAAATGGTAAAATAAAATGGATTGAGAAAAATCGTGTTAATGTAGCATTATTAATTGAGAATCCCCCTCAAATTCAAATAACAATTGAATTTCCTAAATAAGGAATTGCTGATAATAAATTTGTGATTACTGTTGCCCCCCAAAATGATATTTGTCCTCATGGTAATACATAACCTACAAATGCTGTTATTATTGTTAATAATAATAAAATTACTCCAATAATTCATGTTATTTTAAAGTTGAAAGAATTTATATAGATACCTCGTCTAATATGAATATAAATTATAATAAAAAATATAGAAGCCCCATTTGCATGGAAAGATCGGATTAATCATCCAAAGTTAATATTTCGATTTATATTAATAATTCTTTGAAAAGCTAAATTAATATCTGTTTTATAATGGAAGGCTAAAAATAATCCTGTTAAAATTTGATTAATTAAACAAATTATTAATAAAGATCCAAAATTTCATATAAAACTAATTCTAGCTGGTGTAGGTAAATTTAATATTGGGGATAAAGTTTTTAGTATATTTTTTTTCATTAATTATTTTTTTGTCGAATTGGTCCTTTATTAATTTTTAGTATTCAAATAATTAAAATTAATATAAAAAAAAGGATTAAGATAATTAAATAAATTATTAAATTATTTGGTATTATGAATATATTTAATAAATTAAAATTATCTTCAAATATAAATTTATTTTCATAATTGAAATTTTCAAGATTGAGATTTAATTTTAAATAAAAGATTAACATTAAAATTAATGTTAATTTATAAATTATAATTTTATAATTTTTATTAATATTTAATTCATTAAAAGCAATTCTTGAAATATATAAAAAAATAATTATTAATCCTCCAATGTATAAGATAAATACTATAAATGAAATTCATGCTGTTTTAGTAATTATATTAATTATTAATGTTAAAGTTATAGTTTGAATTAAAATGATTAAGTTTGATCTAATTGGTGATTTTATTATAGTTAATAAAATTGCTATGGTTAAATTAGTTAATAAAATAAATTTTAAAATTCAGTATATATTTTAATTAAAATATTAATTTTGGAGATTAATGATAATATGTATATATTTATACTGATTTATTTTAAATAATTTTATAATTTTGATTTACAATATCAATGTTTTTTTTAAACTATTAAAATGATAAATTTATTTATTTTAGTATTAATATTTATATTATTTTCTGGAGTTTTATTTTATATTTTTAATTTTAATCATTTATTAATAATACTTTTAGGATTAGAATATTTATTATTAATTTTATCTTTATTATTTTTATTAAATTTAATAATATTTATTAAACAATATGTTTTATTATTAATTTTTTTTATTTTTTGTATTAGTGAAAGAGTTTTAGGTTTAACAATTTTGATTTTAATAGTTCGTATATATGGTAATGATTACTTAAAGTCATTAATAATTTTACAATGTTAATAATTTTAATATTAATTTTATTTAGTATGATTTTTTTTAGTCTTAATTTTAAAAGATGATGATTAGCCCAGAATTTTTTTTTTTTTTTTTTTTTTTTTTATATATTTCAAGATACCTATGTTTAATTATTTTTTAAATGTTAGTTATTTATTTGGTATAGATATATTTTCTTATTTGATATTTATATTAGGTGTTTGAATTATTAGATTAGTTTATATTTCTAGATTTAGTCTTAAGAATAATTATTTAAAGTATTTTAATTTTTTAATATTTATTTTTATTATTATTTTTTATTTTTGTTTTTTTAGAAATAATTTTATTTTATTTTATATTTTTTATGAAATTAATTTAATTCCTGTTATTATTTTAATTTATGGTTGAGGTTATCAATATGAGCGTTTTAAGGCTGGTTTTTATTTATTTATTTATATAATTTTTTTTTCTTTACCTTTTTTTTCTTGTTTATTGAGTTTAAATAATTTTAATTTTATATTTATATATTATTATGATTACTTATATAATTTAAATTTTTATTATTATTTATTTTTAATAATAATTTTTTTAGTTAAGATACCTTTATTTATATTTCATATTTGACTTCCAAAGGCTCATGTTGAGGCTCCTATTAGTGGTTCAATAATTTTAGCTGGGATTATATTAAAATTAGGTGGTTTTGGTATTTATCATGTTTTAATATTAGTTTTTAAAGTTAACTTAAAATTTAATTATTTATTTATTTCTTTATGTTTATTAGGTATATTGGTTTTAAGATTAGTTTGTTTTTTTCAGAGAGACTTAAAAATTTTGATTGCTTATTCTTCTGTTGTTCATATAGCTTTAGTAATTATTGGGTTTTTAACTTTAAATAATTGTGGTTATTTTGGTTCATTAATTTTAATATTTGGCCATGGTTTATGTTCTTCTGGTTTATTTTGTTTAAGAAATATTTGTTATTTACGTTTTAAAAGTCGAAGTTTATTTTTAAATAAGGGTTTAATTAATATTTATCCTGTTTTATCATTTTGGTGATTTTTATTATGTTCTTCAAATATATCTTTTCCCCCATCTTTAAATTTATTTGGTGAATTATTTTTATTAATTAGTTTAATAATTTGATTAGATTATTTTTATATATTATATTTTTTAATTATAATTTTAATATTTTTATATAGTTTATATTTATATTTATATACTCAATATGGTAAATTATTTTTTAATATAAATTATTTAGTTTATATTAATTTAAGAGAATATATATTATTATTTATGCATTGAGTTCCATTAAATTTAATTTTTTTAATTATAGAATTATTTTGTTATTTAAATAGTTTATTTAAAATATTAATTTGTGGAATTAAAGATTATATTTTTATATTTAAATAATTAAATTTAATTTTTTTTTTTTTTTTTTTTTTTTTTATTTTATTTTATTTGTAGTTTTTTTTATTATAGGTTTATTAATGATTTATTTTGATAAATTTTATTTTATTGAATATATATTTTTTTTTTTTAATTCTTGTATAGTTTTATATGTTATTTTAATAGATTGAATATCTTTAATATTTATTTCTTTTGTTTTTTTAATTTCTTCTATAATTTTATTATATAGTATAGAATATATAAATTATGATTTTAATAAGAGTCGATTTTTAATATTAATAAATTTTTTTATTATATTTATATTTTTTTTGGTTATTAGTCCTAATTTGATTAGAATTTTATTAGGTTGGGATGGTTTAGGGATGGTTTCTTTTTGTTTAGTTGTTTTTTATCAAAATAAAAAATCTTATAGTTCAGGTTTAGTAACAGTTATTTTAAATCGTTTAGGTGATTTATTTATTATTATATCTATAATTTGAATATTAAATTTTGGTTCTTGAAATTTTATTTTAATTGATTATTATGTTAATTTAAATTATTTATTTTTTATTATATTGATAATTATAATAGCTTCTTTAACTAAGAGAGCTCAGATTCCTTTTTCTTCTTGACTTCCTTTAGCTATAGCAGCCCCTACTCCTGTTTCTTCATTAGTTCATTCTTCTACTTTAGTTACTGCTGGTATTTACTTAATAATTCGTTTTAATGAAATTTTTTTAAATTTTTCTTTTTTAAATTATTTAATAGTAATTTCTTGTTTGACAATATTAATAGCTGGTTTGAATGCAATTTTTGAATTTGATTTAAAGAAAATTATTGCTTTTTCTACTTTAAGACAAATAAGATTTATATTTATAATTTTATGTTTAGGTAAAATTGATATATGTTTTTTTTATTTATTAATACATGCTTTATTTAAATCTATAATATTTTTAAGAGCTGGGATTTTAATTTTAAATATAAATAATAATCAAGATATTCGTAAAATGGGTGGTTTAATTGATTATTTACCTTTTTGTGGTTTAATTTTTATATTTACTTTAATGTCTTTATGTGGTTTTCCTTTTTTTTGTAGTTTTTATTCAAAGGATTTAATTTTTGAATATTTTTTAATAATAAATTTAAATTTTTTTTTTTTTTTTTTTTTTTTTATTTTCTTTTTTTTTAACTTTTTTTTATTCTATTCGTGTAATTTATTATTTAATAATAATAAATTTTTCTATATATAATTATATAATAATTGTTAAATTTGAAAGAAAAATTTTGATTATTAGAATAATATTTATTAGATTTATTATAATTTTTTTTGGTTCTTTTTTTATATGATTGATATTTTATAAGTTTGATTTAATTTTATTAGAATTTAAATTTAAAATTTTAAGAGTTTTAATTTTATTTTTTAGAATTTGATTTTTTTTTGAACTTAATAATTTTTTATTTTCTATAAGTTATTTTATTTCTTTATTTAATGTTTTTTTTTTTTGGTATAATATGAAATTTATTATTTTTTAAGGTTAATTTTTTTTTAAATAATTTTCTTTATGTTGGTTTTTTTTCTTTAAAAGTTTTCGAGGTTGGTTGAATTGAATATAATTTAAATAGAGGTTTAATTTTTTTTTTTAAAAAATTAATTTTATTTAGTCAAAATATTTTTTTAAATAGTTATAAGGTTTATATTTTATTATTTTTTTTATGATTTTTAATTATTTTATTTTTTAATTATTAAATTTGAATAGCTTAATTATAGAGCATTATATTGAAGATATAAAGGTAAATTTAAATTTTTTAAATAATTTTAAAAATTTTATTTTTTAAAAAAAAAGTTTTATTTTGAAATAAAGACTAAATCTTAGTTAAGGTTATTTTTGTGTTTTTAAAAAAAGGTAAAATTTTGATTTAATTTTAATTTTTTTTTATGGTAAGGTAGCTACCTTTGCAAATTTTTAAAAATTTTATTTTTTAAAAAAAAAGTTTTATTTTGAAATAAAGACTAAATCTTAGTTAAGGTTATTTTTGTGTTTTTAAAAAAAGGTAAAATTTTGATTTAATTTTAATTTTTTTTTATGGTAAGGTAGCTACCTTTGCAAATTTTTAAAAATTTTATTTTTTAAAAAAAAAGTTTTATTTTGAAATAAAGACTAAATCTTAGTTAAGGTTATTTTTGTGTTTTTAAAAAAAGGTAAAATTTTGATTTAATTTTAATTTTTTTTTATGGTAAGGTAGCTACCTTTGCAAATTTTTAAAAATTTTATTTTTTAAAAAAAAAGTTTTATTTTGAAATAAAGACTAAATCTTAGTTAAGGTTATTTTTTTGTTTTTAAAAAAAGGTAAAATTTTGATTTAATTTTAATTTTTTTTTATGGTAAGGTAGCTATCTTTGCAAATTTTTAAAAATTTTATTTTTTAAAAAAAAAGTTTTATTTTGAAATAAAGACTAAATCTTAGTTAAGGTTATTTTTGTGTTTTTAAAAAAAGGTAAAATTTTGATTTAATTTTAATTTTTTTTTATGGTAAGGTAGCTACCTTTGCAAATTTTTAAAAATTTTATTTTTTAAAAAAAAAGTTTTATTTTGAAATAAAGACTAAATCTTAGTTAAGGTTATTTTTGTGTTTTTAAAAAAAGGTAAAATTTTGATTTAATTTTAATTTTTTTTTATGGTAAGGTAGCTACCTTTGCAAATTTTTAAAAATTTTATTTTTTAAAAAAAAAGTTTTATTTTGAAATAAAGACTAAATCTTAGTTAAGGTTATTTTTGTGTTTTTAAAAAAAGGTAAAATTTTGATTTAATTTTAATTTTTTTTTATGGTAAGGTAGCTACCTTTGCAAATTTTTAAAAATTTTATTTTTTAAAAAAAAAGTTTTATTTTGAAATAAAGACTAAATCTTAGTTAAGGTTATTTTTTTGTTTTTAAAAAAAGGTAAAATTTTGATTTAATTTTAATTTTTTTTTATGGTAAGGTAGCTATCTTTGCAAATTTTTAAAAATTTTATTTTTTAAAAAAAAAGTTTTATTTTGAAATAAAGACTAAATCTTAGTTAAGGTTATTTTTGTGTTTTTAAAAAAAGGTAAAATTTTGATTTAATTTTAATTTTTTTTTATGGTAAGGTAGCTACCTTTGCAAATTTTTAAAAATTTTATTTTTTAAAAAAAAAGTTTTATTTTGAAATAAAGACTAAATCTTAGTTAAGGTTATTTTTGTGTTTTTAAAAAAAGGTAAAATTTTGATTTAATTTTAATTTTTTTTTATGGTAAGGTAGCTACCTTTGCAAATTTTTAAAAATTTTATTTTTTAAAAAAAAAGTTTTATTTTGAAATAAAGACTAAATCTTAGTTAAGGTTATTTTTGTGTTTTTAAAAAAAGGTAAAATTTTGATTTAATTTTAATTTTTTTTTATGGTAAGGTAGCTACCTTTGCAAATTTTTAAAAATTTTATTTTTTAAAAAAAAAGTTTTATTTTGAAATAAAGACTAAATCTTAGTTAAGGTTATTTTTGTGTTTTTAAAAAAAGGTAAAATTTTGATTTAATTTTAATTTTTTTTTATGGTAAGGTAGCTACCTTTGCAAATTTTTAAAAATTTTATTTTTTAAAAAATTATTTATAAATAATATATTATTTTTATATTGAAAATATAATGTTTTATTTTAAACTAATAAATATTTAAAGATTAAACATTAATAATGCTTTAAAAGATAGTTAGCAGCTTCTTTTTTAAAAATCTTTTTAATTGGAATTTTTTTTTCAATATTATTATTAACAGTAATAAACCTCTATTTTGGTTTCAATTAAAAATAAGGATTAAAAAAATCTATTATTAAGTCGAAATTAATATGTAATTTATTACTTCTTATTTAAGATAAATTATAAAATAATTTTTAAAAGCAAATTAAATGTTATAAATTTTAACTATTATCCTTTAAATTTTTCAATTTAATGATCCAAATTTTCATTCATAAAAAATAGTAATAATTATAAATATAAAAAAAATAATAAACATTAAATTAAAGTAAATTATGTTTGAAATCTTAAAGTTTAAAATTATTGGTATAATAATTGAAATTTCGATATCAAAAATTAAAAAAATAATTGCAATTAAATAAAAATTTAATGAAAATGGGATTCGTGATTTATTAAATGGGTCAAAACCACATTCAAAGGGTGCTGACTTATTATAATTAAATTTTATTTTTATATTAATTATAATTATTAGTATAAAAAGAATTATTAAAATAATAAATATTACAATTATTGAAATTAAATTTAATATAATTATTTTATTTAAATTTTAAACTTTTTGATTGGAAATCAAATATACTAATTTATATTAATAAAATTAATTATTTCATCAATAAAAAGTTATATAAAGAAATAGTCAAATGATATCAATAAAATGTCAATATCAAGCTCCTAATTCAAATCTGATATGATGAATATGAGAAAAGTGAAGTTTAATTATTCGTATAAGATTGATAATTAAAAAAATTGTTCCGATAATTACATGTAAACCATGAAATCCTGTTGCTATATAAAAAGAAGAACCAAAAATTGAATCTGAGAATGTAAATGTAGCTTGTTTATATTCTAATATTTGAAGTATTAGAAAGTAGATACTTAAAATAATTGTTAAATTTATAAAAATGATAGTTTTTTTTTTAGAATTATTAAGTAAGTAAAGATGAGCTAAAGTAACAGTAAAACTTGATGTTAATAAAATAATTGTATTTAATAAAGGAATTAATAATGGATTGAAAAATATAATATTTTTTGGTGGTCAATTTAGTCCTAGTTCAATTGATGGTGCTAAAGAATTGTGTAGAAAATTTCAAAAAAAAGAAATAAATAAAAATATTTCAGAGATAATAAATAAGATTATTCTAAATTTGATTAAATTTATAATATAAAAATTATGATTACCTTGAAATGTTCTTTCTCGAATTACATCTCGTCATCATAAGATAGAAATACTAATAATTATTAGTAGATTAAATAATGATATTATATTTATTTTAAAATTTATAATTATAATATTAGAAATTATTAAATTAAATGTATTAAATGCTATTAAGATAGGTCATGGACTTAATCTTAAAATAAAATATGGTTGATTAATTTTTATCATTATTCACTAGAGTATAAAGATGAAAGAATTGAGAATACATAACTTTGAATTAAAGCTACGCATAATTCAAAAATTATTATAAATATTTGAATAAAAATAATAATAATTATAAGTGAATTAAAATTTAATAGAGTTATTAATAAATGTCCTGCAATTAAATTAGCTGTTAAACGAATAGAAAGAGATATTGGTCGAATAATAATTCTTATTGTTTCAATAATTGTTATTAATGGGGCTAGGTAAATTGGTGTATTTAAAGGAATCAAGTGTGCAATTATATTTTTAGTGTTTTTACAAGTTGACAAAATAATAAAAAATATTCAAAATGGAATAGCTAAAGTAACAGAAAATACTATATGACTTGATGATGAAAAAATATATGGGAATAAGCTAAAAAAATTATTAAGTAGAATAAATATAAAAAGTGAAATAAATAAAAATGCAGGAGATTTAGTTTTTTTTATTTTATAAAGTATTAGTATTTCATTGTTTAGTATATTAAATATTTTAAATAATAATCAGTTTATTCGATTTGGTAAGATTCATAAAAAGTTTGGTATAAATAAAATGATTAAAAGAGTTCTGATTCAATTTATTTCTAAATTAAAAATTGTTGTTGATGGGTCAAAAATATTAAATAAATTTGTTGTAATTTTTTATGTTATTTTTTTTAAAAAAATTAATTTTTAAGTTTTTAATAAAATTAAAATATAGTAAGTTTATGATTACATAAAATGTAGAAAAAAAAAATAAGAATAAAATTAATCAATTAATTGGTGCTATTTGAGGAATTAAGTGATATTAATAAATAATTTTAATTTGACAAATTAATGTTATGCTTTAACTAATCTCTTTCATTAGAAGTAATTGCTAATTTACTATATTTTGATTTAAGAGATCATTACTTTGCTTTTCAGTCATCTAATGAATTAAAAATTTTTAATTCAATAAATAAATTTATTTAAATTAATTGATTCAATTTGAATAGGTATAAATCTGTGATTAATACCACAAATTTCTGAGCATTGTCCAAAGTATATTCCTGGTCGATTTATAAAAAGATTAATTTGATTTATTCGTCCTGGGATTGCATCAATTTTAATAGCTAAACTTGGAATTGTTCATGAATGAATTACATCGTCTGACGAAATTAAGAGTCGAATATTAAATTTAAATGGGATAATAGTTTTATTATCTACTTCAATTAATCGAAAATTTTCTTTATTTAATTCATTTATTATATAAGATTCAAATTCAATATTTGAAAAATCTGAATATTCATATGATCAGAATCATTGATGACCAAAAATTTTAATTGTTAAAATTGGGCATTTAATTTCATCTATTAAGTATAGTAGGTGAAGTGAAGGTATAGCAATAAAAATTAAAATAATTGGTGGAGTTGTAGTTCAGATAAATTCAATTATTTGATTTTCAGAGATTTTAATATTAATAAATTTATTTTTTATAATAAAAATTATTATATAAGTAATTGTTGTTATAATTATAATAATAATGAAAATTGTATGATCGTGAAAAAAAATTAATTGTTCTATTAGTGGTGAATTACTATTTTGAAATCTTAGTTTTATTCAAGTTATAATTTCTAAAAAAAGATTATTCTTTATAAATGAATTTTAAGTTCATTGCATATAGTTTCTGCCATATTAGAAATTAATAATTAGAGGTAATTCTGAATATGAATGTTCTAAGGGTGGTAAATTATGAATTCATTCAATAGAATTTCTTAAATTTAATTTAAAAATAGTTGTTTTTTTTAAAAAAATTCTATTTCAAATACAATAAATTAAAATAATAATTCTAAATGTTGAAATTATTGAACCAATTGATGAAATTATATTTCATAGTAAAAAATTATTTGGGTAATCTGTGTATCGTCGAGGTATACCATTTAAACCTAAAAAATGTTGGGGGAAGAAAGTTATATTTACCCCAATAAATATTAAAATGAATTGAATTTTTAAAATAAAATTATTTATTGAAAATCCAGTGAAAATTGGGAATCAATGAATTAAACTAGCAATAATAGCAAATACAATTCCTATTGATAATACATAGTGGAAATGAGCTACTACATAGTAAGTATCGTGAAGAATGATATCAATAGATGAATTAGCAAGAATTACTCCTGTCAATCCTCCAATTGTGAATAAAAAAATAAAACCTAAAGATCAAATTGTGGAAGGTGAAAAATTAATTTTAGATCCATAAATAGTAGCTAATCATCTAAAAATTTTAATTCCTGTTGGAATTGCAATAATTATAGTTGCTGATGTAAAATATGCTCGTGTATCAACGTCTATTCCAATTGTAAATATATGATGTGCTCATACAATAAATCCTAATAATCCAATAGTTAGTATAGCATAGATTATACTAATATTACCGAATGTTTCGTTTTTATTACTTTCTTGACTAATAATATGTGAAATTAATCCAAATCCGGGTAAAATTAAAATATATACTTCTGGATGTCCAAAAAATCAGAATAAATGTTGATAAAGAATTGGATCTCCTCCTCCTGCAGGGTCAAAGAATGATGTATTTAAATTACGATCAGTAAGAAGTATAGTAATTGCACCAGCTAAAACAGGTAAGGATAAAATTAATAATATAGCTGTAATTAAAATTGATCAAGGGAATAATGGAATTTGATTTAATTTTATATTATTAGGTATTATATTTAAAATTGTACAAATAAAATTAATTGCTCCTAAAATTGATGAGATTCCTGCTAAATGTAGAGAAAAAATTGTTAAATCAACTGAAATATTATTATGAGCAATATTATTAGATAAAGGGGGATAAATTGTTCATCCTGTTCCTGTTCCGTTATTAATTATAAAACTACAAATTATTATTATTAATGAAGGAGGTAATAATCAAAATCTAATATTATTTAATCGTGGGAATGATATATCAGGGCATCCTATTATTATAGGAATTAATCAATTTCCAAAACCACCAATAACAATTGGTATAGTTATAAAAAAAATTATAATAAAAGCGTGAATTGTAACAATTACATTATATAATTGATTATTATTAATAATTGAATTAATTTGACTTAGTTCTAGTCGAATTAAGATTCTAAGGGATGAACCAATTATACCTGATCAAATACCAAATAAAAAATATAAAGTTCCAATATCTTTATGATTAGTTGAAAAGATTCATTTTATAGATAAAATGGCTGATAATAGGTTATAAATTGTAAATTTATATATAGATTTAAAAAATCTTTTTATCAATAACTTTATATTCAAATTCTATGATATTAAATTGCAAATTTAAAGGTATTAATTATTTTAATTAAGGTTTAAAAAAAAATATTTTTAATTTTGAAGATTAATAGTTTAATTTAACTTAAAACCTTAATAAATAAATAAATAACTAAAAAATAATCTAAAGAAGTTAATAAATATTAATAAGTTGTAATTATTTTTTTTTAATTGAAGATATCATTTATTGAATAAGTTAAAATTAAATAATATGAAATAAGTTATTTTAATATAAAAATATAAATTTAAAATTGTTAATATAATTAATATTATTATAATTAAATATAAATTATTATAAATTAAGTTTTTGATTAATATTCATTTTATTAAAAACCCAATTATAGGTGGTAATCCTATAATTGAAAAAATTAATATTATTAAATTTAGTTTAAAGAAAAAATTTAAATTAAAAAATTTTATTTGATTAATATAATTAATATTATAATTATTTAAAATTTTAATAATTAAAAAATTTAAAATTGAGTAAATTAAAAAATAATTGATTCATAATTTATTATTTATTAAAATTGCAAATAGTATTCATGTTGAATTATTGATTGAAGATATTGCTAAGATTTTACGTATAGAATTTTGATTTATTCCAAAAATTGAGTTTATTGAAATTAAAATAATTAAGAAAATTAAATTTTTATCAATATTTAGATATGAAATTAAAACAAATGGGGAAATTTTTTGTCAAGTTATTATTAATAGGCATGAAAATCAATTTAATCCTTCTATTATTGAAGGTAATCATAAGTGAAAAGGTATTAATCTTAATTTTATTAATAGTGGTAAAATAATTAAAATATTACTATTATTTATAAAAAAAAAATTTTTATTAATTAAGAAAATTAATAATAAAATTGAAGCAAAAGCTTGAATTAAGAAATATTTTATTGTAGCTTCAATAGAGTAAATTGATGATTTAAAATTTAAAATAGGAATAATTGAGAATAAGTTTAATTCTAACCCTATTCATATTGAAAGTCAATTAGATGCTGAAATTGATATTAAAGTTCTAAATATTAATATAATTAAAAATATTATTTTTGTTAAATTTAAATTTATCAGAAAAAAGAATATTATTCTATATTTGAAGTATGAATCCAAAAGCTTAATTTAGCTTATTTTTCTAATTTACTTATACTTAAGTGTTTATGCATATAAATTTTTGAAATTTATGGATTAGTTTAATTCTTAAAGTATAATAAAAGTATATATAATACATGATTTACTCTATCAAAGTAACCCTTTTTCAGGCATTTTATTTTTAAAATATTATTTAATAAAAAAATGTTTATTGGTTTATAAATGTATTAGAAAAAATATCAGAAAATTTTTTAAAAAAAAATATTTTAATGAGGCATGACGTTTCTATTTATCTGAAAAGGGGGGCTATGCCCCTCCAAAAAAAAAAAGAAGGAAGAAGAGTATATAGAGGATTTATAAATATGTATAGTAGTATACATATATAGACTTCATATGTATATAGTATATATATATAATATAAATATACATCTATATAGCTTATATATTTATATATATATATATATATATATATAAATCCTTATATGATGTTAATAATCTATACATTTAATATATATATATATATTAATATATAAATCCTTATATGAATATATATAGATATTTATTGTATATATATATATAAGAGGTAAAGAAGAAAAGTATTAGTTATTTTATATTAATAATATTAATTTGATTAAAATAATTAATTTAAGTAATTATATTTAAAAACAGAAACTAATAAATTGTATTAAAATTTAGATTTAAAATTTAAATAGTATTATAATTAAAAAATATTAGAATTAAAGTTAAAATAATTAATTTAAGTAATTATATTTAAAAAACAGAAACTAATAAATTGTATTAAAATTTAGATTTAAAATTTAAATAGTATTATAATTAAAAAATATTAGAATTAAAGTTAAAATAATTCAGTTAATTATTTAAATTTTGATTTAATTTATTTATTTAAAATTTATAATATTATAAAACCGTATTATTTTAATTTTACTAATAATTATAATTTATTTTGTTATAAAATTTTATTTAATTAAAAAGATACATGAAATTTTTTGATTGTTAATAATTTCTTAAAGGATTTTAATTATTCTCAGTATTAAGTATTAAATATTAAAGAAATTTAGATTTAATTATTAATTTAAGTATAAACTAAATATGTGCCAGCAGTTGCGGTTAAACATAATATACAAATAAAATAGTTTGGTTATTAGTATTAAATATAATTTATAATTTAATTTTTTTTTAAAAAGTAAAATTTAATTAAATATTATTATTATAATTATTTTATTCTATTAAATTTTATTTAAAACTAGGATTAGATACCCTATTATAAAAATTTAAATTAATTTACTAAAAAATTAATAGTTATGTTCTTTAAATTTAAAAAATTTGGCGGTATTTTAGTCTTATTAGAGGAACCTGTTTATTAATTGATAATCCACGATTAATTTTACTTATTTAATTAATTCATATATCGCTGTCATGAATATATTAAAAAATTTATTTTCTTTATTTATTATTATAATTTATGTTAAGTCAAGATGTGGTTTATAAATAAGAATATAATGGGTTACATTAAATTTTATTTTTGGATTTTAAATGAAAATTAAAATGAAATTGGATTTAATAGTAAATTTATTTATTTTGTTAATATGAAGAAAGATCTAAAATATGTACATATTGCCCGTCATTCTTATTAAAAATAAGACAAGTCGTAACAAAGTAAATGTACTGGAAAGTGTATTTAGAAAGATTAAATAAATATCTAAATTTAAGTATATCATTTACAATGATAAGATGTTGTTAAACTTTATTTAAATTTATTTTATTAATATAATAATTTTTATTTGATTTTTTATAAAAATAATTTATTTATTTAAGGTTTTAGTATTTATTAAAAATTAATTTATAGATTTATAGTTTAATAGTATTGTGAAAGAAATAATTAAATTTATAAAAGAATTAATTTAGTACCTTTTGTATCAGGGTTGATTAAAATTTTTAATTTTTTTTTAAATTCTCAAAATTTATAGAGTTAATTTTATTATTAATTTATTGTGTTATAAATATTTATAAAATAATATTAGTTTTGAAATTTAATTCGTTATATTATATTTAGTTATTTAAGATTTAAATTTAATTTAAAATTTTAAAAGTTATTTTGATTTTGTTGATTAATATTTTAAATTTAAATTATTTTAGGGATAAGCTTGAAATTTTTATATAATAATTTATTTATTTTAATAATTTATAGGAATAGAAATTTTTATTTAAGTTTGTAAAAATTTATTATTTATTTATTTTTAATTTATTATAAATTATTTATTATTAATATTAAATTTTATTAATGAATATTTAATTAATAGTAATAATGATTAAATTAGTATAATTTACATTTATAAATTATGAATTCGGCAAAAATTATTTTCATCTGTTTAACAAAAACATTGTATTAAGTTTAATTTAATATAGGATCTGCTCAATGATTTATTAAATAGCTGCAGTATTTTGACTGTGCAAAGGTAGCATAATAATTAGTCTTTTAATTGAGGACTTGTATGAAAGATTTGATGAGAAATAAACTTTATTATTTATATAATTAAAATTTTATTTTTAAGTAAAAAAGCTTAAATTATTTAAAGGGACGATAAGACCCTATAAAACTTTATAAATTTTAATTTTAATTTTTTTGGTTTTATAAATATTTTATTTTTATAATTTATTTTATTGGGGTGATAAAAAAAATTAATAAACTTTTTTTAAAATTTAACATTATTTAATGAATTTTTGAATTAAAATTTTTAATTAAAGGAAAAAGTTACTTTAGGGATAACAGCGTAATTAATTTTTTAAGTCCAAATTTAAAAATTAGTTTGCGACCTCGATGTTGAATTAAGATTAATCTTAGGTGCAAAATTTTAAGTATTAGGTCTGTTCGACCTTTAAATTCTTACATGATTTGAGTTCAAACCGGTGTAAGCCAGGTTGGTTTCTATCTTTTAAAAATTAATTTGTTTTAGTACGAAAGGATTAAATAATTAAATTAAATTTTTATTAAATGAATAAAAATAATTTAACTATTTTGGCAGATAATTGTGTTAAATTTAGAATTTAATTATATAATTTTTATTATAGATAGTAATTTTTATATTTGTTATAATTATTAATTTTTTGATTTTATTTTTAATAGTTTTTATAAGAGTTGCTTTTTTTACTTTATTAGAGCGTAAAGTTTTAGGTTATATTCAATTACGTAAAGGTCCGAATAAGTTTTTGATTAAAGGTATTTTTCAACCTATAGGTGATGGGTTAAAATTATTTTTTAAAGAAGTTAATTATCCGAGTAATATAAATTTTTTTATTTTTATAATTTCTCCTTTATTGGGTTTATTAATTTCAATTTTTTTTTGATTTATTTATCCTTATATTGGTATGAACTATATTATAGGATTTGGTTTAATTTATATATTTTGTTGTTCAAGTTTAATAGTTTATATTTTTTTAATAATTAGATGATCTTCGAATTCTAATTATTCAGTTTTAGGTATAATTCGGTTTATTTCTCAAATGATTTCATATGAAGTTAGAATAATAATTATTATTATAAATTTAATATTTTTAATTAATAGTTTTAATTTAAATGATTTTTATATCTATCAAATTAATTTAAAATTTTTTTTTTTTCTTTTTTTTTTGTTTATTTTATTATTAATTAGATTTTTAGCTGAAATAAATCGTTCTCCTTTTGATTTTTCTGAGGGTGAATCAGAATTAGTTTCTGGATTTAATATTGAATTTAGAAGTTTATCTTTTATTTTTATTTTTATATCTGAATATATAAGAATTATATTTATAGGGATACTATTATGTGAAATGTTTTTTGGTTTGATAATAAATAAATTTTATTTAAATATTTTTATTTTGATTTTTATATTTATAGTTATTTGATTACGTGGGTTTTTACCACGATTTCGTTATGATAAATTAATATATTTAGTTTGGAAATTAATTTTACCTTTGTCTTTATTTTTATTTGTCTTTAATTTTTCTATTAAATTATTTAACTTATATCATTAATTTAAGTATTAAGTTAATAGAATTAAATTCTATTTTTTATTTTCAAAATAAATATTTTAAATAAATTAATTAACTAAATTAATAATTTATCTCATAACTTTATGATATAAAAGTTAATGAAAAAGTAAGAAAAATAAATTGTTGTAAAAATTTGCCCTGTTGTAATAAATGGGTATTCAACTGGTTGTATCCCAATTCAGGTTAAAATAAAAAATGTTATAATAAATATTCAGAATAAAAATTTATTTAATGGGTAAAATTTATTTCTTAAAAAATTTTTATTGTTTAATATAGGTAAGATTAATAAAATTAAAATTGAAAGTATTAAAGCAATAACCCCTCCTAATTTATTAGGGATTGCTCGTAAAATTGAATAAGAAAATAAAAAATATCATTCTGGTTGAATGTGATTTGGTGTAATTATTGAATTTGCTATAATAAAATTATTGTGATCATTTAGTAGGTATGGAAAAATTAAAGCTAAAATAAAAAATATTCATATAAATATGATTAATCCAATTAAATCTTTAATTAGAAAATATGGAGAAAAAGTAATTTTATCAAAATTTCTATTAATTCCTAGTGGATTATTAGAACCTGTTAAATGAAGAAAGAATAAGTGAATAAAAGTAAATAAAATAATAATAAATGGTAAAATAAAATGGATTGAGAAAAATCGTGTTAATGTAGCATTATTAATTGAGAATCCCCCTCAAATTCAAATAACAATTGAATTTCCTAAATAAGGAATTGCTGATAATAAATTTGTGATTACTGTTGCCCCCCAAAATGATATTTGTCCTCATGGTAATACATAACCTACAAATGCTGTTATTATTGTTAATAATAATAAAATTACTCCAATAATTCATGTTATTTTAAAGTTGAAAGAATTTATATAGATACCTCGTCTAATATGAATATAAATTATAATAAAAAATATAGAAGCCCCATTTGCATGGAAAGATCGGATTAATCATCCAAAGTTAATATTTCGATTTATATTAATAATTCTTTGAAAAGCTAAATTAATATCTGTTTTATAATGGAAGGCTAAAAATAATCCTGTTAAAATTTGATTAATTAAACAAATTATTAATAAAGATCCAAAATTTCATATAAAACTAATTCTAGCTGGTGTAGGTAAATTTAATATTGGGGATAAAGTTTTTAGTATATTTTTTTTCATTAATTATTTTTTTGTCGAATTGGTCCTTTATTAATTTTTAGTATTCAAATAATTAAAATTAATATAAAAAAAAGGATTAAGATAATTAAATAAATTATTAAATTATTTGGTATTATGAATATATTTAATAAATTAAAATTATCTTCAAATATAAATTTATTTTCATAATTGAAATTTTCAAGATTGAGATTTAATTTTAAATAAAAGATTAACATTAAAATTAATGTTAATTTATAAATTATAATTTTATAATTTTTATTAATATTTAATTCATTAAAAGCAATTCTTGAAATATATAAAAAAATAATTATTAATCCTCCAATGTATAAGATAAATACTATAAATGAAATTCATGCTGTTTTAGTAATTATATTAATTATTAATGTTAAAGTTATAGTTTGAATTAAAATGATTAAGTTTGATCTAATTGGTGATTTTATTATAGTTAATAAAATTGCTATGGTTAAATTAGTTAATAAAATAAATTTTAAAATTCAGTATATATTTTAATTAAAATATTAATTTTGGAGATTAATGATAATATGTATATATTTATACTGATTTATTTTAAATAATTTTATAATTTTGATTTACAATATCAATGTTTTTTTTAAACTATTAAAATGATAAATTTATTTATTTTAGTATTAATATTTATATTATTTTCTGGAGTTTTATTTTATATTTTTAATTTTAATCATTTATTAATAATACTTTTAGGATTAGAATATTTATTATTAATTTTATCTTTATTATTTTTATTAAATTTAATAATATTTATTAAACAATATGTTTTATTATTAATTTTTTTTATTTTTTGTATTAGTGAAAGAGTTTTAGGTTTAACAATTTTGATTTTAATAGTTCGTATATATGGTAATGATTACTTAAAGTCATTAATAATTTTACAATGTTAATAATTTTAATATTAATTTTATTTAGTATGATTTTTTTTAGTCTTAATTTTAAAAGATGATGATTAGCCCAGAATTTTTTTTTTTTTTTTTTTTTTTTTTATATATTTCAAGATACCTATGTTTAATTATTTTTTAAATGTTAGTTATTTATTTGGTATAGATATATTTTCTTATTTGATATTTATATTAGGTGTTTGAATTATTAGATTAGTTTATATTTCTAGATTTAGTCTTAAGAATAATTATTTAAAGTATTTTAATTTTTTAATATTTATTTTTATTATTATTTTTTATTTTTGTTTTTTTAGAAATAATTTTATTTTATTTTATATTTTTTATGAAATTAATTTAATTCCTGTTATTATTTTAATTTATGGTTGAGGTTATCAATATGAGCGTTTTAAGGCTGGTTTTTATTTATTTATTTATATAATTTTTTTTTCTTTACCTTTTTTTTCTTGTTTATTGAGTTTAAATAATTTTAATTTTATATTTATATATTATTATGATTACTTATATAATTTAAATTTTTATTATTATTTATTTTTAATAATAATTTTTTTAGTTAAGATACCTTTATTTATATTTCATATTTGACTTCCAAAGGCTCATGTTGAGGCTCCTATTAGTGGTTCAATAATTTTAGCTGGGATTATATTAAAATTAGGTGGTTTTGGTATTTATCATGTTTTAATATTAGTTTTTAAAGTTAACTTAAAATTTAATTATTTATTTATTTCTTTATGTTTATTAGGTATATTGGTTTTAAGATTAGTTTGTTTTTTTCAGAGAGACTTAAAAATTTTGATTGCTTATTCTTCTGTTGTTCATATAGCTTTAGTAATTATTGGGTTTTTAACTTTAAATAATTGTGGTTATTTTGGTTCATTAATTTTAATATTTGGCCATGGTTTATGTTCTTCTGGTTTATTTTGTTTAAGAAATATTTGTTATTTACGTTTTAAAAGTCGAAGTTTATTTTTAAATAAGGGTTTAATTAATATTTATCCTGTTTTATCATTTTGGTGATTTTTATTATGTTCTTCAAATATATCTTTTCCCCCATCTTTAAATTTATTTGGTGAATTATTTTTATTAATTAGTTTAATAATTTGATTAGATTATTTTTATATATTATATTTTTTAATTATAATTTTAATATTTTTATATAGTTTATATTTATATTTATATACTCAATATGGTAAATTATTTTTTAATATAAATTATTTAGTTTATATTAATTTAAGAGAATATATATTATTATTTATGCATTGAGTTCCATTAAATTTAATTTTTTTAATTATAGAATTATTTTGTTATTTAAATAGTTTATTTAAAATATTAATTTGTGGAATTAAAGATTATATTTTTATATTTAAATAATTAAATTTAATTTTTTTTTTTTTTTTTTTTTTTTTTTATTTTATTTTATTTGTAGTTTTTTTTATTATAGGTTTATTAATGATTTATTTTGATAAATTTTATTTTATTGAATATATATTTTTTTTTTTTAATTCTTGTATAGTTTTATATGTTATTTTAATAGATTGAATATCTTTAATATTTATTTCTTTTGTTTTTTTAATTTCTTCTATAATTTTATTATATAGTATAGAATATATAAATTATGATTTTAATAAGAGTCGATTTTTAATATTAATAAATTTTTTTATTATATTTATATTTTTTTTGGTTATTAGTCCTAATTTGATTAGAATTTTATTAGGTTGGGATGGTTTAGGGATGGTTTCTTTTTGTTTAGTTGTTTTTTATCAAAATAAAAAATCTTATAGTTCAGGTTTAGTAACAGTTATTTTAAATCGTTTAGGTGATTTATTTATTATTATATCTATAATTTGAATATTAAATTTTGGTTCTTGAAATTTTATTTTAATTGATTATTATGTTAATTTAAATTATTTATTTTTTATTATATTGATAATTATAATAGCTTCTTTAACTAAGAGAGCTCAGATTCCTTTTTCTTCTTGACTTCCTTTAGCTATAGCAGCCCCTACTCCTGTTTCTTCATTAGTTCATTCTTCTACTTTAGTTACTGCTGGTATTTACTTAATAATTCGTTTTAATGAAATTTTTTTAAATTTTTCTTTTTTAAATTATTTAATAGTAATTTCTTGTTTGACAATATTAATAGCTGGTTTGAATGCAATTTTTGAATTTGATTTAAAGAAAATTATTGCTTTTTCTACTTTAAGACAAATAAGATTTATATTTATAATTTTATGTTTAGGTAAAATTGATATATGTTTTTTTTATTTATTAATACATGCTTTATTTAAATCTATAATATTTTTAAGAGCTGGGATTTTAATTTTAAATATAAATAATAATCAAGATATTCGTAAAATGGGTGGTTTAATTGATTATTTACCTTTTTGTGGTTTAATTTTTATATTTACTTTAATGTCTTTATGTGGTTTTCCTTTTTTTTGTAGTTTTTATTCAAAGGATTTAATTTTTGAATATTTTTTAATAATAAATTTAAATTTTTTTTTTTTTTTTTTTTTTTTATTTTCTTTTTTTTTAACTTTTTTTTATTCTATTCGTGTAATTTATTATTTAATAATAATAAATTTTTCTATATATAATTATATAATAATTGTTAAATTTGAAAGAAAAATTTTGATTATTAGAATAATATTTATTAGATTTATTATAATTTTTTTTGGTTCTTTTTTTATATGATTGATATTTTATAAGTTTGATTTAATTTTATTAGAATTTAAATTTAAAATTTTAAGAGTTTTAATTTTATTTTTTAGAATTTGATTTTTTTTTGAACTTAATAATTTTTTATTTTCTATAAGTTATTTTATTTCTTTATTTAATGTTTTTTTTTTTGGTATAATATGAAATTTATTATTTTTTAAGGTTAATTTTTTTTTAAATAATTTTCTTTATGTTGGTTTTTTTTCTTTAAAAGTTTTCGAGGTTGGTTGAATTGAATATAATTTAAATAGAGGTTTAATTTTTTTTTTTAAAAAATTAATTTTATTTAGTCAAAATATTTTTTTAAATAGTTATAAGGTTTATATTTTATTATTTTTTTTATGATTTTTAATTATTTTATTTTTTAATTATTAAATTTGAATAGCTTAATTATAGAGCATTATATTGAAGATATAAAGGTAAATTTAAATTTTTTAAATAATTTTAAAAATTTTATTTTTTAAAAAAAAAGTTTTATTTTGAAATAAAGACTAAATCTTAGTTAAGGTTATTTTTGTGTTTTTAAAAAAAGGTAAAATTTTGATTTAATTTTAATTTTTTTTTATGGTAAGGTAGCTACCTTTGCAAATTTTTAAAAATTTTATTTTTTAAAAAAAAAGTTTTATTTTGAAATAAAGACTAAATCTTAGTTAAGGTTATTTTTGTGTTTTTAAAAAAAGGTAAAATTTTGATTTAATTTTAATTTTTTTTTATGGTAAGGTAGCTACCTTTGCAAATTTTTAAAAATTTTATTTTTTAAAAAAAAAGTTTTATTTTGAAATAAAGACTAAATCTTAGTTAAGGTTATTTTTGTGTTTTTAAAAAAAGGTAAAATTTTGATTTAATTTTAATTTTTTTTTATGGTAAGGTAGCTACCTTTGCAAATTTTTAAAAATTTTATTTTTTAAAAAAAAAGTTTTATTTTGAAATAAAGACTAAATCTTAGTTAAGGTTATTTTTTTGTTTTTAAAAAAAGGTAAAATTTTGATTTAATTTTAATTTTTTTTTATGGTAAGGTAGCTATCTTTGCAAATTTTTAAAAATTTTATTTTTTAAAAAAAAAGTTTTATTTTGAAATAAAGACTAAATCTTAGTTAAGGTTATTTTTGTGTTTTTAAAAAAAGGTAAAATTTTGATTTAATTTTAATTTTTTTTTATGGTAAGGTAGCTACCTTTGCAAATTTTTAAAAATTTTATTTTTTAAAAAAAAAGTTTTATTTTGAAATAAAGACTAAATCTTAGTTAAGGTTATTTTTGTGTTTTTAAAAAAAGGTAAAATTTTGATTTAATTTTAATTTTTTTTTATGGTAAGGTAGCTACCTTTGCAAATTTTTAAAAATTTTATTTTTTAAAAAAAAAGTTTTATTTTGAAATAAAGACTAAATCTTAGTTAAGGTTATTTTTGTGTTTTTAAAAAAAGGTAAAATTTTGATTTAATTTTAATTTTTTTTTATGGTAAGGTAGCTACCTTTGCAAATTTTTAAAAATTTTATTTTTTAAAAAAAAAGTTTTATTTTGAAATAAAGACTAAATCTTAGTTAAGGTTATTTTTTTGTTTTTAAAAAAAGGTAAAATTTTGATTTAATTTTAATTTTTTTTTATGGTAAGGTAGCTATCTTTGCAAATTTTTAAAAATTTTATTTTTTAAAAAAAAAGTTTTATTTTGAAATAAAGACTAAATCTTAGTTAAGGTTATTTTTGTGTTTTTAAAAAAAGGTAAAATTTTGATTTAATTTTAATTTTTTTTTATGGTAAGGTAGCTACCTTTGCAAATTTTTAAAAATTTTATTTTTTAAAAAAAAAGTTTTATTTTGAAATAAAGACTAAATCTTAGTTAAGGTTATTTTTGTGTTTTTAAAAAAAGGTAAAATTTTGATTTAATTTTAATTTTTTTTTATGGTAAGGTAGCTACCTTTGCAAATTTTTAAAAATTTTATTTTTTAAAAAAAAAGTTTTATTTTGAAATAAAGACTAAATCTTAGTTAAGGTTATTTTTGTGTTTTTAAAAAAAGGTAAAATTTTGATTTAATTTTAATTTTTTTTTATGGTAAGGTAGCTACCTTTGCAAATTTTTAAAAATTTTATTTTTTAAAAAAAAAGTTTTATTTTGAAATAAAGACTAAATCTTAGTTAAGGTTATTTTTGTGTTTTTAAAAAAAGGTAAAATTTTGATTTAATTTTAATTTTTTTTTATGGTAAGGTAGCTACCTTTGCAAATTTTTAAAAATTTTATTTTTTAAAAAATTATTTATAAATAATATATTATTTTTATATTGAAAATATAATGTTTTATTTTAAACTAATAAATATTTAAAGATTAAACATTAATAATGCTTTAAAAGATAGTTAGCAGCTTCTTTTTTAAAAATCTTTTTAATTGGAATTTTTTTTTCAATATTATTATTAACAGTAATAAACCTCTATTTTGGTTTCAATTAAAAATAAGGATTAAAAAAATCTATTATTAAGTCGAAATTAATATGTAATTTATTACTTCTTATTTAAGATAAATTATAAAATAATTTTTAAAAGCAAATTAAATGTTATAAATTTTAACTATTATCCTTTAAATTTTTCAATTTAATGATCCAAATTTTCATTCATAAAAAATAGTAATAATTATAAATATAAAAAAAATAATAAACATTAAATTAAAGTAAATTATGTTTGAAATCTTAAAGTTTAAAATTATTGGTATAATAATTGAAATTTCGATATCAAAAATTAAAAAAATAATTGCAATTAAATAAAAATTTAATGAAAATGGGATTCGTGATTTATTAAATGGGTCAAAACCACATTCAAAGGGTGCTGACTTATTATAATTAAATTTTATTTTTATATTAATTATAATTATTAGTATAAAAAGAATTATTAAAATAATAAATATTACAATTATTGAAATTAAATTTAATATAATTATTTTATTTAAATTTTAAACTTTTTGATTGGAAATCAAATATACTAATTTATATTAATAAAATTAATTATTTCATCAATAAAAAGTTATATAAAGAAATAGTCAAATGATATCAATAAAATGTCAATATCAAGCTCCTAATTCAAATCTGATATGATGAATATGAGAAAAGTGAAGTTTAATTATTCGTATAAGATTGATAATTAAAAAAATTGTTCCGATAATTACATGTAAACCATGAAATCCTGTTGCTATATAAAAAGAAGAACCAAAAATTGAATCTGAGAATGTAAATGTAGCTTGTTTATATTCTAATATTTGAAGTATTAGAAAGTAGATACTTAAAATAATTGTTAAATTTATAAAAATGATAGTTTTTTTTTTAGAATTATTAAGTAAGTAAAGATGAGCTAAAGTAACAGTAAAACTTGATGTTAATAAAATAATTGTATTTAATAAAGGAATTAATAATGGATTGAAAAATATAATATTTTTTGGTGGTCAATTTAGTCCTAGTTCAATTGATGGTGCTAAAGAATTGTGTAGAAAATTTCAAAAAAAAGAAATAAATAAAAATATTTCAGAGATAATAAATAAGATTATTCTAAATTTGATTAAATTTATAATATAAAAATTATGATTACCTTGAAATGTTCTTTCTCGAATTACATCTCGTCATCATAAGATAGAAATACTAATAATTATTAGTAGATTAAATAATGATATTATATTTATTTTAAAATTTATAATTATAATATTAGAAATTATTAAATTAAATGTATTAAATGCTATTAAGATAGGTCATGGACTTAATCTTAAAATAAAATATGGTTGATTAATTTTTATCATTATTCACTAGAGTATAAAGATGAAAGAATTGAGAATACATAACTTTGAATTAAAGCTACGCATAATTCAAAAATTATTATAAATATTTGAATAAAAATAATAATAATTATAAGTGAATTAAAATTTAATAGAGTTATTAATAAATGTCCTGCAATTAAATTAGCTGTTAAACGAATAGAAAGAGATATTGGTCGAATAATAATTCTTATTGTTTCAATAATTGTTATTAATGGGGCTAGGTAAATTGGTGTATTTAAAGGAATCAAGTGTGCAATTATATTTTTAGTGTTTTTACAAGTTGACAAAATAATAAAAAATATTCAAAATGGAATAGCTAAAGTAACAGAAAATACTATATGACTTGATGATGAAAAAATATATGGGAATAAGCTAAAAAAATTATTAAGTAGAATAAATATAAAAAGTGAAATAAATAAAAATGCAGGAGATTTAGTTTTTTTTATTTTATAAAGTATTAGTATTTCATTGTTTAGTATATTAAATATTTTAAATAATAATCAGTTTATTCGATTTGGTAAGATTCATAAAAAGTTTGGTATAAATAAAATGATTAAAAGAGTTCTGATTCAATTTATTTCTAAATTAAAAATTGTTGTTGATGGGTCAAAAATATTAAATAAATTTGTTGTAATTTTTTATGTTATTTTTTTTAAAAAAATTAATTTTTAAGTTTTTAATAAAATTAAAATATAGTAAGTTTATGATTACATAAAATGTAGAAAAAAAAAATAAGAATAAAATTAATCAATTAATTGGTGCTATTTGAGGAATTAAGTGATATTAATAAATAATTTTAATTTGACAAATTAATGTTATGCTTTAACTAATCTCTTTCATTAGAAGTAATTGCTAATTTACTATATTTTGATTTAAGAGATCATTACTTTGCTTTTCAGTCATCTAATGAATTAAAAATTTTTAATTCAATAAATAAATTTATTTAAATTAATTGATTCAATTTGAATAGGTATAAATCTGTGATTAATACCACAAATTTCTGAGCATTGTCCAAAGTATATTCCTGGTCGATTTATAAAAAGATTAATTTGATTTATTCGTCCTGGGATTGCATCAATTTTAATAGCTAAACTTGGAATTGTTCATGAATGAATTACATCGTCTGACGAAATTAAGAGTCGAATATTAAATTTAAATGGGATAATAGTTTTATTATCTACTTCAATTAATCGAAAATTTTCTTTATTTAATTCATTTATTATATAAGATTCAAATTCAATATTTGAAAAATCTGAATATTCATATGATCAGAATCATTGATGACCAAAAATTTTAATTGTTAAAATTGGGCATTTAATTTCATCTATTAAGTATAGTAGGTGAAGTGAAGGTATAGCAATAAAAATTAAAATAATTGGTGGAGTTGTAGTTCAGATAAATTCAATTATTTGATTTTCAGAGATTTTAATATTAATAAATTTATTTTTTATAATAAAAATTATTATATAAGTAATTGTTGTTATAATTATAATAATAATGAAAATTGTATGATCGTGAAAAAAAATTAATTGTTCTATTAGTGGTGAATTACTATTTTGAAATCTTAGTTTTATTCAAGTTATAATTTCTAAAAAAAGATTATTCTTTATAAATGAATTTTAAGTTCATTGCATATAGTTTCTGCCATATTAGAAATTAATAATTAGAGGTAATTCTGAATATGAATGTTCTAAGGGTGGTAAATTATGAATTCATTCAATAGAATTTCTTAAATTTAATTTAAAAATAGTTGTTTTTTTTAAAAAAATTCTATTTCAAATACAATAAATTAAAATAATAATTCTAAATGTTGAAATTATTGAACCAATTGATGAAATTATATTTCATAGTAAAAAATTATTTGGGTAATCTGTGTATCGTCGAGGTATACCATTTAAACCTAAAAAATGTTGGGGGAAGAAAGTTATATTTACCCCAATAAATATTAAAATGAATTGAATTTTTAAAATAAAATTATTTATTGAAAATCCAGTGAAAATTGGGAATCAATGAATTAAACTAGCAATAATAGCAAATACAATTCCTATTGATAATACATAGTGGAAATGAGCTACTACATAGTAAGTATCGTGAAGAATGATATCAATAGATGAATTAGCAAGAATTACTCCTGTCAATCCTCCAATTGTGAATAAAAAAATAAAACCTAAAGATCAAATTGTGGAAGGTGAAAAATTAATTTTAGATCCATAAATAGTAGCTAATCATCTAAAAATTTTAATTCCTGTTGGAATTGCAATAATTATAGTTGCTGATGTAAAATATGCTCGTGTATCAACGTCTATTCCAATTGTAAATATATGATGTGCTCATACAATAAATCCTAATAATCCAATAGTTAGTATAGCATAGATTATACTAATATTACCGAATGTTTCGTTTTTATTACTTTCTTGACTAATAATATGTGAAATTAATCCAAATCCGGGTAAAATTAAAATATATACTTCTGGATGTCCAAAAAATCAGAATAAATGTTGATAAAGAATTGGATCTCCTCCTCCTGCAGGGTCAAAGAATGATGTATTTAAATTACGATCAGTAAGAAGTATAGTAATTGCACCAGCTAAAACAGGTAAGGATAAAATTAATAATATAGCTGTAATTAAAATTGATCAAGGGAATAATGGAATTTGATTTAATTTTATATTATTAGGTATTATATTTAAAATTGTACAAATAAAATTAATTGCTCCTAAAATTGATGAGATTCCTGCTAAATGTAGAGAAAAAATTGTTAAATCAACTGAAATATTATTATGAGCAATATTATTAGATAAAGGGGGATAAATTGTTCATCCTGTTCCTGTTCCGTTATTAATTATAAAACTACAAATTATTATTATTAATGAAGGAGGTAATAATCAAAATCTAATATTATTTAATCGTGGGAATGATATATCAGGGCATCCTATTATTATAGGAATTAATCAATTTCCAAAACCACCAATAACAATTGGTATAGTTATAAAAAAAATTATAATAAAAGCGTGAATTGTAACAATTACATTATATAATTGATTATTATTAATAATTGAATTAATTTGACTTAGTTCTAGTCGAATTAAGATTCTAAGGGATGAACCAATTATACCTGATCAAATACCAAATAAAAAATATAAAGTTCCAATATCTTTATGATTAGTTGAAAAGATTCATTTTATAGATAAAATGGCTGATAATAGGTTATAAATTGTAAATTTATATATAGATTTAAAAAATCTTTTTATCAATAACTTTATATTCAAATTCTATGATATTAAATTGCAAATTTAAAGGTATTAATTATTTTAATTAAGGTTTAAAAAAAAATATTTTTAATTTTGAAGATTAATAGTTTAATTTAACTTAAAACCTTAATAAATAAATAAATAACTAAAAAATAATCTAAAGAAGTTAATAAATATTAATAAGTTGTAATTATTTTTTTTTAATTGAAGATATCATTTATTGAATAAGTTAAAATTAAATAATATGAAATAAGTTATTTTAATATAAAAATATAAATTTAAAATTGTTAATATAATTAATATTATTATAATTAAATATAAATTATTATAAATTAAGTTTTTGATTAATATTCATTTTATTAAAAACCCAATTATAGGTGGTAATCCTATAATTGAAAAAATTAATATTATTAAATTTAGTTTAAAGAAAAAATTTAAATTAAAAAATTTTATTTGATTAATATAATTAATATTATAATTATTTAAAATTTTAATAATTAAAAAATTTAAAATTGAGTAAATTAAAAAATAATTGATTCATAATTTATTATTTATTAAAATTGCAAATAGTATTCATGTTGAATTATTGATTGAAGATATTGCTAAGATTTTACGTATAGAATTTTGATTTATTCCAAAAATTGAGTTTATTGAAATTAAAATAATTAAGAAAATTAAATTTTTATCAATATTTAGATATGAAATTAAAACAAATGGGGAAATTTTTTGTCAAGTTATTATTAATAGGCATGAAAATCAATTTAATCCTTCTATTATTGAAGGTAATCATAAGTGAAAAGGTATTAATCTTAATTTTATTAATAGTGGTAAAATAATTAAAATATTACTATTATTTATAAAAAAAAAATTTTTATTAATTAAGAAAATTAATAATAAAATTGAAGCAAAAGCTTGAATTAAGAAATATTTTATTGTAGCTTCAATAGAGTAAATTGATGATTTAAAATTTAAAATAGGAATAATTGAGAATAAGTTTAATTCTAACCCTATTCATATTGAAAGTCAATTAGATGCTGAAATTGATATTAAAGTTCTAAATATTAATATAATTAAAAATATTATTTTTGTTAAATTTAAATTTATCAGAAAAAAGAATATTATTCTATATTTGAAGTATGAATCCAAAAGCTTAATTTAGCTTATTTTTCTAATTTACTTATACTTAAGTGTTTATGCATATAAATTTTTGAAATTTATGGATTAGTTTAATTCTTAAAGTATAATAAAGTATATATAATACATGATTTACTCTATCAAAGTAACCCTTTTTCAGGCATTTTATTTTTAAAATATTATTTAATAAAAAAATGTTTATTGGTTTATAAATGTATTAGAAAAAATATCAGAAAATTTTTTAAAAAAAAATATTTTTAATGAGGCATGACGTTTCTATTTATCTGAAAAGGGGGGCTATGCCCCTCCAAAAAAAAAAAGAAGGAAGAAGAGTATATAGAGGATTTATAAATATGTATAGTAGTACATATATAGACTTCATATGTATATAGTATATATATATAATATAAATATACATCTATATAGCTTATATATTTATATATATATATATATATATATATAAATCA